>NW_015386789.1:405513-445884 GCF_001527695.2 Protobothrops mucrosquamatus
TAAATAATAACATCCCTGTTAAGAAAATACATGTTCTCAAAATGTTAGGGTCACTCCCTAGTTTACGTGAGTGGATAGCCGATTAATGTGTGAGTAAATATAATGTTCCAAACATTATTAGAGATAACTCCCGAAAATTGGCACAAATTGATGACTATAGGTCTGTAACCAATTTTTTTCTTGTGGACATTGCCGCAACTGATCGAAATAAATCTCTCTCCCCGGATCGAAATATAAAATTAGGATGGAGTGGGGGGTACTTTGGTGACCTTCGACTTGACCTTTCAGGCAGACCTGCACTGCAGGGGTGTTGTGAGGGCACACTGGGAGAGAGAACGGCATTTCCTCTTGAGTTAGGCATAGGACTCTGTTAGCCCCTGTCATTAGTTTGCAGATATTTTCCTCCTGCTGTAAACCGCTCAGTCCAAGACAAGAGCTTTAAATAAAAGTGGCCTTCCCCTCCTAGACAAAGATAAATTTGTTTTATTTTCTTAGTACTGAAATTATTGAAAGCTTATGTAGCATTAGTAAAGCTTAATATCATAAGCTTAGTGTTGAAAGCTTATGTCAGTGGTTCTCAACCTTTTTAATGCCGCGACCCCAACCAGTCGTAAGTCGGGGACTAAACCGGTCGTAAGTCGAGGACTACCCAACCGGTCGTAAGTCGAGGACTTTCCCTGCCCGGGAGCGCCGCGCATGCGTGGTTCTGCCCCCTGCGCCGGCCGAGGCGTTGCTGGCAAGCAGCAGAGACGGAGCAGGCCGACCACCAGCTGGCCCAGCCCAAGGGAGGTAAGGCACCCGCCGGAAAAGGGGGAAAAATATGGCGGACAAAAAAATGGGGGACAAAAAAAATGGCGGACAGCCTTGCTTGGCGACCCCCATGAAATGGTCGATCGACCCCAAATGGGGTCCCGACCCACAGGTTGAGAACCACTGCTTTAAATAAAAGTGGCATTCCCCTTCTAGACAAAGATAAATTTGTTTTAATTTTCTTAGTATTGAAATTATTGAAAGCTTATGTAGCATTAGTAAAGCTTAATATCATAAGCTTAGTGTTGAAAGCTTATATGGTTTCGAAAGACTGTTTTGCAGTTCAACTTTTCAAAGGACTATAAACCACATTTCACTGAAAGCAAATGTTTTATGTTTGCTCAATATTAAAATTGTATTGCATTCCCCAGAGTCATCTCTGCCTTTTTTGGGAGGTGGGAGGCTGGCCTGCTATATACCCATTCTAAAATCCTTTAATATCCCAAGCGCATAAAAAGGCAGACAGCGGGATAGGATTTTAGTTTAGTTCTCTAATTTAATCGGTTTATGGGTGGAGTCATGATACAGTTGTTCTTCCCGTGTTCCGTTTTTTTGCCATTTGCAAAATGTCTTACAGAATGTTACCATTTGGATAGAAAAATAACTTGGGAGCTTCTAGAATTCTTCTCTTCTTCCTAGGAAGAGTAATATTATTATTTGCAAAATTACTGAAATAGTTCTGAAAAATGTAATTCCATGTTCTTTTGTTATCTTGTGCTACATCTTTTATGATATCTGGCCAGATTTTCTCTGTGCCAGGTTTGAGGGCAAAACTTAGTTATGAATGTGTGATAGAATGTGTGTGAGAATATGACACTGCGTGATATGAGAGGGGAGTGGCTGTGTATATTATCTTACATAATATTAAGCTCTAGCCCTAAAATTAAACTCTGTTGTTGAACATGGTTTTGAATAAATATTTCAGGATTGTATAGAATATTGAATTTGCATATCATTGTGGAATAAAATCAAATTCTATTATCAAAAAGCACTGGTGCTTAACATTTTTGAATTTGTAATCAAATTATGAAATAATTTCTCTTAAGCGCTACTTTGGAATCTGTAATGACCAAGTGTGGATTTCTTCCAGAACACATCATAGGATTTGATAATCTTATGAGGATAACTCTGTGACTTTGTCTATGATGTATTGCGTCTTTAAGCTTGTTCATTTTATTCAATACAATTTGCATTCAGTGTTTTTTGTATTAATCACCTCTCCTATTGCAGTTTACTTGATTGGTCAACATTTTTTCTGGCCAACTCCAATTACAGGTGGAATACAGAGAAATGGATGAGAGCCTTGCTAATCTTTCTGAAGATGAGTATTACTCTGAAGAGGAAAGAAATGCTAAAGCAGAAAAAGAGAAAAAGCTACCGCCTCCCCCTCCCCCTCCCCCTCCTGAGGAAGAGAATGAAAGTGAGCCGGAAGAGCCCTCTGGTGAGTGGAAGGTCCCCATCCAGCAAGGCCACAATTATTTTACTCCTGAGATCTCTGTATTTTTTTCAAGACAGCACAGACAGGCACACACCCTAATGCTTGAGTTCACCATAGGTTTTGCTGTGGAACAAAGAAAAAAAGTTATTTCTCTCAATTTCCTTTTTCTCAGTTACATCTTTTAAGTACCGCACATTTTCATATTTTAGTTACTCAGCAAGGTAGAATTGTTGGACATTGTTTTAAAACAAGTTAAATTTTCATGAGAACTGCTTACAGTTTTTTTCCTCTGCACTTTATTAAATAATCACCAGACATTTCTGTTTCAGAGAAAGAGTCATCGTGCATGCTAGGCAAGTTTCTAGCATCTAGTTTTTCTAAGGTCCAACTACATGTACAGTATAGTGTTAACATTGTGTCATGCCTTAAGGAAAAAGGGTTGACATCTGGCTTTTTAAAAAAAACAGTGAACCTTGCATGGTGCATGGTTGGTAACTGGCAGTCTTTCCTGCAGTTGAAGTTCTAAACCCCTTGTTTCAATTAAGAGGACGACATCAGATGAGAAGGCATAATTTAGTAGATACCACAGTTTGGTTTTAGACAATTGAATAGATCCAAGTTTAGTTATTCTTGAATTGTTGAATATATCTATTTGGAGTATTGAATGAACTTTATAAAATTAGATAACAAGGCAATTTAAGTGTATTTGGAGTTGTGTAAGTAGGTTAAAGATTAGTTTTGTGTTTCTTGACTATATTATTTGTGGAGAAGACATGGCTTGGTAGCATTTCTAATCTATATATTTTCTAACTTTCAATCTTAATTTGCTGAATTGCCAATTGTGTTAGCCATTTCTTAAGAGATGCAAGCTTTGGCTTTTGCTGCTAGATATTTTTGCCAGTGTTTTCTGTACCAGAAATCATTTGTATCCTTTTTCTATTTAATACTTAAGTGCTGGGAACATTTTCCTCTGATGTAGAAAGACACTAAAAATTGTCAATTGATAGGAGTGCAGTTATAAAAAATAACAGAAATGAAAATCCAGTTGTAACCTGCACTTATATGGATAGTAGATAAATACAATCTTCTCACATAAACATTCATTTCAGGATCACCCAAGCTCCTTTTTTAGTGTGTAATATAGGGCAGGCTATTGGGAAATACTTGGGGTTCTTGCTGATCTGTTGCAAACCTACCAGAGATCTATCAGTAATTCCAGATCTGTCTTACTCTTTGTATTCTGTGTTATATATGTAGATACTTCAGAGAGAGCAAGAGGGAATACACAGTTAAGCCTGAATATTTTGAAGGTGCAGATGTATCTCCAAATTGCATATCTTGGAAGGAATTTAACATAATTATTTGCTAATTTATGTACTGTATGAATCAGAATTATACAGTTAGTTCATTTGAATTCACTTCTTTACCTGGAGATAAGAGGAGGCACAATAATTGAATAAAGCATGTAAGTTTCTGCTAATAAGAAACTTTCATTGACAGTTTAACGTAAATTTCATTAATTAGGAATTTCAATCTTGGTCTTTGAAAAATGTTTTGACTACAGAGTATCTGGTGCCTTACTACTTTGTCGTAATCTTATTTTTTTAAAAAAATGTATTTCTACTGAAATTGAAGACTGCTTCAATTTCACTACAAGGTGTTATCTTTATTCTTTAGCATTATTTTCAATCTATTTCTGTTGTCAGCTTGTTTATGATACATTATAAATATATCTTTCAAATTTTGACAGAATGTGTGTTCCTTTTCCAGATCCCAAGTATTTGTTTCATTGATTGCTTGCCTTTTGTTATAGAGCTCAAGGCAGTGTTCATAGCATTTCCTCCTCTTTTTTTTCCCATAGTAACACTCCTGTGAGGTAGGTTGGATTGTGTGGCTGTGACCGGTCCAAAATAACTCAGAAAACTTTTACATCAATTAGTGGATTTGAATGTGGATTTCCTTAGTGCTAATCCAATACCCTAACCCAGGGGTAGGCAACCTTGGCTCTTTTATGACTCGTGGACTTCAACTCCCAGAATTCCTGAGCCAGCCAGTGCCCTAACCCCAGTGCAAAGTCAGGTTTCCTTTTCATTTCTGGAAAAGTTGTATTACTTCCCTCAGATCCATTCTTACAATTGTGTACTTCATTTTTTTCCATTTTTTGACATCGGCAGAATATCTGGATAAAACATGTTACAATCCCCCGATTGCATTTCTGTGGTTTTTTTTTTTTAGTTTGCAACAAAATAAGAGGAAACCTTTCAGTTAAAAGAAATTCAACAGCTTTGAATATATCTCTGACCTGTAAATACAGTATTTCATGACCTTTTCCTGCACATGAACACTCGTTCAGAGAAAAAGAGTCTACTACTTTTTTATTTTTGTCAGCAAAGAAGAAGAATGCTGGTAGGGCTACAATAAGAATGCTATTTTAATAATTTTGCCATAGAAAAGGACTGCAAAATAAAATAGGATGAATTACTTTCAAATATCATGCAGTAAACATCAGAGAGGTTATGAACTCCAAACACAAAAGACTACTCTTTTGCATGTATTTTGTTGAGAGTGAAAATAACAACATATAGAAAGGTAGAAAGAGAAAGCTGAGTTCAAATACAATGAAGTGCCATGAGTGTTAAGTTGCGTTAGTACTGTGCTAAATACAATATGAGCATTGCCCTCAACAGCAAAAGAAGGCAATTTACATGCCACTTACCCAAAAATGTGGAATGAATTATGTTTTTTAAATTCATCTGGGTTACAATTATATGTATAATTCAAAATCACAATCTTGAGGAAAGAGGAGAGTACACATTCCTGAGATTAAACTGTACCTAAAATTGCCTTACAAGGAAAAAGATGGGCAAAAGACACAGTACAAAAGTTACTTAATTTAAAAAGAGGTTTGGAGTGTCTCTTCAACACAAATATTGTTCTAGGATGCATCTTTATTCATTATCTGTTAAGCAATTAAATAGTCTTTGTCATATTTGAAAAATATGTTTTAGTTTAATCTACTCTAATTCTTATTTATATAGTAATCATACAGCATTATATTTGACTGAGGTTGCTCTAAGCTGTGAAGAGGAAATTGGTATATGCTAATGTTTTTGTTTGGAGGAAGTATAAAGCTTAATTTTCCTACAAGTACAGGTTATCTACTAATTTGTTTTTCTACAACAGAAAAGGTTTACTCTACCAAGATTGAGAATTGCTGTTCTACAACTCTTGTCATCCCTGACTGCTGGCCAAGCTGACCGTACAGTTATACTTAATCTACATTTAGAGGGCTGCAGAATTACCAGCTGTATCCTATCTATCCACTAAATAATTCCATGTCTCTGTTGATAATTAGAAACCTTGCTGTTGTATAACCATGTCCTTCTAGGCCTTGGCCATTCCCTCAGGTTTTCCTTCCTTTGTAGTATTGTTAATTGTGCAATCCCTCTTTCCTACACATTGCTTTGCTTGCATTGTCCTTACTGTATCACTGCATTCTGTGCATTAAAGGGACACAAAAATAAGTCATGCCTTATCTCATCTCCCCTTTTAGATGTTATAACATTCATATAACCTTTCTGTTTTCTTCTTTGTCCATTGTCTAACACTAGGTCCCCCTTCTGTGCCCCAACTCCACTTCAGTAGCTACATGAAGGTTGACTTTTTAATAGGACCCAGAGGAAGTTCAGCAAGCAGTTCATTTTTCTATAACACCTTTAACTTCCCCTGCATCTTCAGATGAAAAAGTGTTTCATCCCATTTAGGTTGCTCGTTTTTGCAAATGAAAGGAAACTTTGGGAAGAATTGAGAGAAGCTTTCTTCAAAATAAGGCAAATTTTGAAGAAAGCTTTTCTCACTTCTCCCTTAGTAAGGAGGCTCTGTTGGTTATGTGTTCTTTAAAGTTATTTTATTCTGAGTTAGGATTCCCCCCCCCCCCAATTCCTTACTGTTAACGAGGGAAAAGAAAGCTAATGGAACAAGAGGGAAATTATCTTTTTTCTGTTTTTTGGCTTATATTACTGGAATATATTACTGCTTTTTGTTTCCATTTGCTTTTTGGAAGCGGCAGTAAGAAAGCTGATATTTCTTATGGAAGCTCAACTTATTGCAGGTGAAAAACCCTTTCCTTTTTCTTTTATCCAATTGGACCTCTGCTTCCTGAAAAGTCCTGATGGGAAAGAAATTAACAGTTCAAGTACAAATGATCCTTCCTACTGTTGGACATGCCATGGGTTTCTGTAGAGCATATTTTTTGAGGCTGATATAACAAGACAAAATGAATTAATAGAGTACAGTGTGGTATATTTAATGTAAAATAGTTGTTAACTATTGCTAACAGTGTTGTTCTTTAGCCCTTAACTCAGCAAAAATGGGAGAGGTTGTATTGTGTTCTGGCTGGACCATAATCACTGGCTATTCCTGATAGTAGTTTCTTGTATTTATCAAGGATGCTGTGTTAACATGTTGTGCTTGAGTCTCAGTAAATTCTGCTGACAAGACTGGATAGACCTTAGTGTCAGAGCTTCTAATGTAGGACTGCTGTGATAAAAGATTACTGATAAATAGCTGAATTACATAACTATTTGCATGGGGAAAATTTTTTTATTAAGGTTTATTATAAAATACAAATGAAAAATTGAGAAAGTTAGAGAAGAAAAGTGCAGAAAGATAATTATATAACTGTATTCGCAAGTCTTCTCTTCTGAAATGAGACACATGGTAGAAGATTTTTTTTTCCAGATATACTTTTAGTTTAGCTTGTGGGAAAATAGGAGGAGGAAAGTCTGTGAGGTATGTTTGCCCCCTTGAGTTATTTATAAAAATAATAAAAGAGGGATACAAATAAATAATATTCTGTCCTGCAAGGTGAAAGTTTAATTTATTGAAACAACCTGAACATTTCTTCTTCAGAGTTGCTTCAACAAATTACCCCTTGAACTATTCACCATTATTTAGGTACTTCTTTTCTTCTGGTATTGGGCAAAAATGGAAATGAGAGTAGAGGGAAGATTAGGGCTTCCTTCAAGTGTATTTACTTCCCTGCCTCTTTCTCTGAATGGCCGAAAGCTACTGTAGGATAATTCAATGATACATGAATAAATATGACAGCATTGTATATAATGTGAATCCTAGCATAGTAAAAGTTATGTAGCATTTAAGTACTTGAAGGTGCACAAAATCAGTCTTAGAAAGTCAGAGGTTGTGGGAAAGAAGAACAATACATCAGATTTCTTGCCCTTTAAATAATATATGTTTCCAAGGACATCCCAACCAAGACTTTAAAAATCCTTGGTGTTTCAGACCCTTGGTTAGACTACTCACCTACATGGTCTTCCTAATTATAATGGGAAGTATATTTTTATTTTGTCATAATCTGTTAATACACTGGTTCATGCATATTTATCCACCAGGTGACCTGAAAATACTGTGTATATCTATCTTTTCCCTATAAGAGTCTGACAAAGGGTTCCAACAACAAGGATGAAGCATTAGAAGACTGGAGAGTATGTGAAGACCACGACTCAGATTTCAGAATTTCGAATTCTCAGAAAATGTTTTCCCTCCATTAGTTGGTGAACTTCTAAACTGGAATCACCAACTATCAGGCCTTCCTGTCCCCAAATGACTTGAACTTATGGAGAAAGGTCCCTGAGATCTCCTCTTTCCTTCCACAGGGCAAGCAGGAGGACTTCAAGACGACAGTTCTGGAGGGTATGGAGACTGCCAAGCATCAGGTGAGGGTGGCGTTTGATGCTTGCCACTTAGTAGCAAGAGCCCCCAAATCAGGGATTGATGCTTGCAAATGCGTGTGGGTGGGTGGGCCCAGACTTAATTTGAAGTACAAGGGACATGCATTTGCCTGTTGAAAAAGGAAGGTAAAACTTCAAATCCCAGCTGGTGAAGACGATGCGGAAAGGAAAGCATTCTGATTTTTTTAGGCAGAATTCCCAACCGTCTGTTCTTCCATGAATTTTGTGGAAATCAGAGGCTTATGTTTATACAACTTAAAAGGCAGTTTCCCTCCCTCCTTTCAGAGCTGTAGGCCTTTTACATTACATACTGTAATTCTGCATGTGATTCTAAAGAACAAACAACTCCTTAGTTAGATGCCCACACTTTAACCAATTTGGCTTACACTTTCTGGTTATATATCCCACTGAGAGTTAGACTTATTTTCAAATAAATGTATATAGAAGTGTGCTGTTAATTTAGGGATTGATCACAAATCTGTCTTAGTTTCTTACTTTGACAACCTTTTAGAGAACCTTTGATACAAATGATAATCTCAGTTCCAGCTGATGCCTGCAGGGTAGAATTTTTGTATCTAAGTAAGGACAGACGTGGTCAGTTTAAGGTGCAGCTTTGGTCTGCTTTTCAGAGCAATTTATCATTTGTTTAATTTTTGAAGCCTTACCTGTTTAAGTGGGTGGTTATTTTGGATATATATGTTGAAGAGATAAAAGTATAGACCTTGAAATAAATTTATTTGGCATGTCTTGATTATTTCGAAGTATGGATTGGGTTTGCAATTTTGAGCAAACAGATCTGTTAAGTGCTGCAATGCTGAGAAGTCTTGGCAAGTCTGACAAGAATTTAAGGTCCAACTTATAAGTCTTTATGTACTAGTATTAGACATTCTAATACTTTGATCTTCTTTCTTTAATCTTCTTTCTTAAATTTCAAAAAGGTGGTATGGGTATCTGGAATTATGTTCTAAGTATCAATGGTTCTGAATTTGTGATTTTTGTGTTCTCTTCTTCCTTGAAATATTTCCTAGTTCTGATGCCCCCCGGGTACACTGAATAACAAATGATCCTCAGTCATCATGACTTGGATGGTGTCTAAGAAGGATGATTAACACTTGGGTGGCATTAGTTGGGAAATTATTATCTTAAACATTTAGATTTTCCAGCCAAGCTCAGGTACTCAGGAGGCCCTTTTTAACTTAAAAAAATGGAAATACACTTTTATATGGTTTTCTTTGGGAAGGCAAAAATTTGGGAAGGCAACTTTGGGAAGGCAAAAATTCCAGTGGTTAATATATGCTTATATGAGGACTACAACAGTGTCAACTTCCAATTATTATATTCAAATTACTGTACATTTGTGTCAGTGACAGAGCTGAAAGGTTCTTCCTGCTAAGCCCTGAATCTTCCTTTCAGCACAGTTTCAGTCCATAACAGTGTGTTTCTATGGCCTGCATATTCCTTTGAAAAGAATACAGTTAAGCTATTACTTAATTACAGGTAGTCCTCCACTTATGACCACAATTGAGCCCAAAATTTATGTTGCTAAGTGAGAAATTTCTTAAGTGAGTTTTGTCCCATTTTACAACTTTCTCGCCACATTTGTTAAGTGAATCACTGCAGTTCTGAAATTAATAAAGTTAAGTGAACTGGGTTTCCCCCTTGACTTTGCTTGTCAAAAGGTTGCAAAAGATTATCACGTGACCCTGGGACAATCCAACCGGCATAAATGTGAATCAGTTGTCAGACATCCAAATGTAAATCAAGCCATGGGGATGCTGCAATGGTCATAAGTTAACTTTTTTCAGTGCCATTGTAACTTTGAATGGTCACTAAATGAAGTTTGTAAGTCGACTACCTGTACACTTTAAATGACTTGTGGCTTATTTACAGTAGTAATATTTTATTTAGTTGTTTTTCTTATACCATTAGGCAGTCACTCTCAGCTGAAATGGGAAAGCTGATCATCTTATAGGACATCATCTAGCAAAAGACAAATCTATTTTTGTTTGTACAATTGGCTACATCTATGTTACACTCAAGGATTATGTAAATGTTACTAAAATATGCAAATTTATACATACATACATACATATGTATGCATATTTCAGTTTCACCTTGTAATTTCAACTTTTGTCTACAGAAGAGCTAATTATAGAAAATAACATTTGAGAGACTCAGACTGTTACATGCTATGTAATTATTCAGCTCTTGCATTCATATTGTAGCTATACAGAGCTCTTATATCTGTAAGAATGTGCATTATATCAATTGGGTTTCCTGAAGGTATAAGTTGTAGCTGAAAGTGCTGCTGGCAGACTTTTGTGAATAGGAACAATTTATAGAAGAACAGAATCCTGCATGAATTGCTCTTTGGATTGGGTCCAGGATAAAGCCAATTTTGTTTCTAAAAAAGTTCATTACTCCATCCAAACTGCATTTGGATCGCATGGTTTATTTTTAAAAATGCAAGATTTATTTGCACTTGACATCTTATGAATATTTAATCAATTTATAACTGCAGCAAAAACATTCTAAGGTCAGTTCAGGGATTTATGTTTGCCCAAAGCAAACATCCAATAGGAAGAGAAACAACAGTGCCCTAATTCTCCCACTGGTTGCTCACCATAAATAACGGGTAATATTAACTTAGGCATCCATTTATGCAACCTCAGACCTCCATTTATACAATAATTGCAATTATGCACATTTGTAGGCCTGTATTAGAGTTTATTACTGTTGTAGATCAAGCATCACAAATGAGCAAATGTGAAACCTTGATACTAGGAATTTGTACAGAGATAGGTGCTTCAGTGTGGTTTCCTCCTATGTTCAACTCTAGTACCGGTAAGTATTCAGGCAGAACTGTTTTCTAGTGACACATAAATCATAACTCAGTCCTGCTCCTATTTGCGTTTTTCAGCACAACTAAAATATCCGTGATTTTCATTCTGAAATGCCAGTGTTCCTCAAGAGTTAAAAAATTTAAATATACAAGCTTATATATTACGCACATTGGCATCTGATATTGGAAATCTGATATTTCTTTTTCAATAGTTTTGCTTAGTGGACACGTTTAAAAACCTGAGAGAGATAGCCAAAAATATGCTTAGGTTTTTCACCCAAAAGCTAGGAGAAAGATTGATAGTCTGATTTATATAGCATGTGAGGAGTTTGTGTGACCATATCTTGCTAAATATCCTCTTGGTAGCGTGCCATAGAAAGACACAATCTTGGCTAGATTTAAAGAGAGCAGTTGATAAAACTTGTCATTCTATGGGAGTGGCTAATATTTTAGGCATTCCTGAAAGTAAATGCTTTTATCTTGGGACAATACTTTTATGTGAGAATGAAATCCCAGATCTTTGCAGAACTGTCCACCTCCTCCTCATCTCTTTTCACCAGCTTATTTTTTTTTTTTTTAGCATGAGCATTAGATTTCTCCCATGCTATGTACCTTATCAGGCATCAAGGGATCTCCAGTATTTTCAGTTTGGGGCGAGTGCTTAAATGTCTTCCCATGTGATGTTTAAATTCTTTAAATTGTCCATGAACGTTCTTTGCCATGTATTTCAAGGGTGTCCTTTGGCATTGGGGGGCAGTCCATCTCATTGCCATCTTGGGAATTTGGTTGTTCTCCATACCGAGTATATGACCTGCAAGCTGGCCATTGCCAGTCCCAAGCCCAGATGAAAAAGGAGGAGGGTTGGAATCTGAAGAAAATTTAGTCAACCAGCTTACTGGGCCAGCAGATATTTACAGATAGTGCTCAACTTATGACCACAATTGAGCCCAAAATTTCTGTTGCTAAGCGAGACATTAGTCAATTGAGTTTTGTCCCACTTTACAACCTTTCTTGCCACTGAACCACTGCAGTTGTTAAGTTAGTAACATGGTTATTAAGTGAATCTGGCTTTCCCATTGACTTTGCTTGTCAGAAGGTCACAAAAAGTGATCACATGCCTCCGAGACACTGCAATTGTCATAAATATGAACCAGTTGCCAAGTGTCCTAGTTTTGAGCACATAACCATGTGGATGCTGCAATGGTCATAAGTGTGGAAATGGTCAAAAATCACTTTTTTCAGTGCTGTTGTAACTTTGAACAGTATTGAATGAATCACTGTAAATCGAGGGTTACCTGTAGGAGGAAAGGGAGAATTGTATGGGGAAAGAATTAGTGTAACTGTCCAAACACTTCATCCTAAAACCTAGGCTAAAATAAAGCTTTCTTATTAGGTAGGTGTGACCTGCTGGGAAATCAGCATCAACCAATCAGTTTTCTGCATCCTATTTGGCTGTTAAATGATGTGTGATAATTAAGAAAAAAAGCATTACAGTTCCAAACGTCAGCAGTTTAAAAAGAATAAAAAGAGGGAAATACCATAAGAAAAGCAAGTAGAGAAGGGAAACTTCATTGCATGTTATATCTCAACATTATGATTCTATTTCCTTTTTCATCATTGTGGCATTAGTGATCCTTATGATGAAACCATCACAGATTTCGTGAGATATTGTTCCTAAAATAGGAACATATTCTTGGATTTTTCTAGAGAGCATTATGGAAGACCTTTTGCTTCAGCTCCAATGAAGTCTTCTCAAGGCTAAATGTGATCAAATACCACAGCTAGATCATATAATTTTAGGCTCAAATCTATGCTATCCTAATATGTAATTGTCCTATATTGTTCAGGAAACCTAGGGAATTATTAATAAAAAGAGCCATGGTGGCGTAGTGGGTAGAATGCAGTATTGCAGGCCAACTCACTGCTCACTGCCAGGAGTTCGATTCTCACTGGCTCAAGGTTGACTCAGCCTTCCATCCTTCCGAGGTCAGTAAAATGAGGAGCCAGATTGTTGGGGGCAACAGGCTGACTCCATAAACCGCTTAGAGAGGGCTATAAAGCACTGTGAAGTAAGTCTAAGTGGTATTGCTAAAAACTAAGGCAGAATTGGAGACAATAGCACCACATATATGACTTTTATAGAAATCAGTCCAGTTTCCCGATGTTACAAACACATTGGAACAAAGACTTATAATAAGGTGTTAGAAAGTTCAGAATAGGCTAGTTTTCTAAAGCTGTAATAAGCGTAATTACAAATCTGTGGGCCTAATAATGGGTGGCTGATTACTCTTGCTCTAGAAATTTTTATTGCAGTGGGTGCATAATTGGTGCCATTATAGTACCATAATACAAAATTAATGTTTCCAAGTTTGTGGAACTGGAAAGAAAAGGTTAGTTCTTTCCAAATTACTGAGGATTAAAAGAAAGCGCCCAAGTAATTTTTCAATAGAGAATTCATTAATTGCTTGTTAGAAGGTCGCAAAAGGTGATCACATGACCCCAGGACAATGCAGTTGGCATAAATATGAGCCAGTTGCCACGCATCTGAATTTTGATCAGCATGGGGACACTGCAACAGTTGCAAATGTGAAAAACAGTCATAACTCATGTTTTTCAGTGCTTTTGTAATTTTGGTCACTAAACAAACTGTTGTAAGTTGAGGATTACCTGTTCTTTTGTTTATTTATTTTTATTTATAATTTCCACTTTTAAGGCCTGTACCCAAACATGAATCTGCAGGACAATGCCTTTGTGAAGCATTGACTGCTTCTTTTAGCAAGCCTTCTCACTTACTAGCAGGATCCTGATGGATGTTTGACTTGGTAAATAAATGCTTCATTAAGATTGCAGTGTCTACACAGAAGCTCAGTAGTACATTTGACGAAAGACGTTTTAAGACTATATGCTAAAGTCTCAAGCTTTTTAATAAGTTTCCTGAGATAAGAACCCTCCAAGTAAACTAGGTTAGGTGTGCCCTTGCAAAAAGTAGAATAGGATTTAAGAGGATTGTCAATCAGTTCAATGAACAAAACTGTGAGAGGTTGAATTGATTTTCATTACTCAGCTAACTTTGCAACATTTTCCAATGTCTCAGCCAATAGTTTTAAAGAAAAAGACAGTTGCATTTAGAAATGTGTTTGGAGTGTAATGTCAATAGTGCATTAAGAGATGTTCTTTCTGTGAAAGACTAAAGAACATATATCATCTAAGATTGTCTATTTCTTAGTTTCTGCACTGTGTGGCCAGATTTTGCTCTTTCCTGTACTTTTGCATACTTGTCACATGCTTGTTCTTTCATTGTAGGTGTGGAAGGCGCAGCTTTCCAGAGCAGGCTTCCACACGATCGAATGACATCACAGGAAGCAGCTTGTTTTCCAGATATTATCAGTGGGCCCCAGCAAACTCAGAAGGTTTTTCTTTACATCAGAAATCGAACGGTATGCTAATTATTTCAAGCTCAAATACTTTTTCCTCCCCTAGGTCGATAAGGTTTTCCAAATGGTTTTGGATCTCTCAGACATGCACTTTGTAATTTTGTGTTTACTGAATTCTTCCAGTGTTGCTGTTCTGTCCATATGTAGAAAACTGAAGCTGTTCAGTGTAAAACAGCTTATTTAATACTAATTCTGATGGCACATACTGAGAAATTTCTCTTTGTTAAGAGAAGCCATATATAAGGGAATCAAAGCCATGTTTTAGTATGCAATTAATGTATTCCACAAATGTAGCCACACACATTAAAACTCCCCTTCCCTTAGTCATTTTCTGTGCTCTTTCTCTTTCCACAGAGCTGAAATTATTTTCTGCTGGCACTTTTTGGTTGGTTTTGGTAACATTTTGAAATGAAAAACCTGCAGTTCTGTTATTTAATAATAGGAAGTCAGTTTGGTCTAGTGGTTAAGGCTCTAGGCTAGAAACTGAGAGACAGAGAGATCTAGTCCTGCCTTAAGACATGAAAGCCAGTCACTTTCTCTTAGCTCAACTTATCTCAGAAGGTTCTTGTTGTGGGAAAAATAGGAAGGAGTATTAGGTATGTTTTCTGCCTCGAGTTATTTATTAAAACAATAAAGGTGGGGTATAAATCAATACATAAATTCAGCTAAGGATGTGGTTTCATGATTGGTTCCACAATAGGGACACAGTGCTGTGGACTTTAAGGGTACAAGTAAACTTAAAATGTTGTTTAATGATAGTTCAAATAAATAAATCCATCCCTTCCAATGTTTTCTTCCTCTTCTTTGATACTCACAACTTCCTCTTAGCCACTTGGACTTATGCTTTGTTTGCATTTCTTTCTTTCTTTTTTTTTGGTCTTAGTTTTTCTTCCAGTTTCAGTTTAGGGTGGCAGCTTATATAATGTATACACTGCTTTTCTGATCAGTTACTTAGAGAAAGAAGAGGAGAATTTATCATAAAACCATGCAGGCCTGGTTCA
The DNA here is from genome assembly GCF_001527695.2 of Protobothrops mucrosquamatus. Classification (NCBI taxonomy): domain Eukaryota; kingdom Metazoa; phylum Chordata; class Lepidosauria; order Squamata; family Viperidae; genus Protobothrops; species Protobothrops mucrosquamatus. The sequence goes on from NW_015386789.1 coordinate 420,789, forward strand.
CGTGAGCTTGCTCACAGCCCATTCAAACTCTTCCACTGGCATAATTATGGGTTCAGGTCGATGAATATTTTGTTTGCTCTGTTTTTGAAAGCCAAGTGAATTTCTGCCAGTGTGGGCTACATGCAGCCTGTATCTAAAAAATGTTTTTGCAACCTTGATTATTTTTAAACAAATTTGTTTTCACTTTTAATATTCTACAAGAATACAGGTAGTCCTCAACTTAATGACAATTCATTTAGTGACTATTTGCTAAAAAGTGACTTATGACCATTTTCCACGCTTACACCCATTGCGGTATCCTCATGGTCACATGATCAAAACTCAGACACTTGGCAACTGACTCACATTTATGACGGTTGCAGTGTCCCAGGGTCATGTGATCCCCTTTTGCAACCTTCTGACAAGTCAAGTCAATGGGGAAGCCAGATTCACTTAACCAGCCATGTTACTAACTTAACAACTGCAGTGATTCACTTAACTGTGGCAAGAAAAGTCGTAAAATGGGGCACAACTCACTTAGCAAATGTCTCACTTAGCAATAGAAATGTTGGGTTCAGTTGTGGTCATAACTCAAGGACTACTTGTATAAATGGATCCTCATGCTTTAATTTTTTTTTCTTAAATTAATGTTAAATGCATGTAAAATTGCAATGCAAATTCTGCTTTTAAAATGGTTACTACCTGTATTGATGACATCCTAGATATTGACAACAACATTTTTTGTGTGTGTGATTAAACACAGTTGCAGCTTTGGTTGGATAACCCAAAGATTCAGCTGACCTTTGAGGCAACGGTACAGCAGTTAGAAGCACCCTATAATAGTAAGTTGCTGACGGGGGGGCGGGGATTTGAGCATGTCATAGATGGTTCTTTGACTGGTGGTAACAGGCATCGGGAAGAGCTCAAAATAATTACAGCAGAAACGCTGAACCTGAAGAGGTGCTTCAGATGGTCATATCTCCATTCCAGCCTCTTTTCCCTTTTCCTGCCATTTTGCCTCTTACCTTTTAACCAACTAGTGTTTGTGCTTGGGGCTGTGTGACATGCTGCCCTTTCTCTTCCTTCTATACCAGGGGTCTTCAAACTTGGCCCTTTTATGACTTGGGGACTTCAACTCCCAGAATTCCTTAGCCAGGCACGCATGCCTGGCTGAGGAATTTTGGGAGTTGAAGTCCCCAAGTCATAAAAGGGCCAAGTTTGAAGACCCCTGTTCTATACAGAGTGGTACGTATTTCATCCGTGTTTTACAGCACTTCTGTGCCAGAGCAAAATAGATTTTTCATACTGCCTGCAACTTACACAGACTGGTTCTCACATTTGTGGAACTTGTGCCATTTCTCCTGGTAATGGGAATGCTCAAAGAGCAGCAAGAGGTGCTAATACCCTGGCTGCTGGATTGGGGACAGACTCCACTCCCCCCCCCCCTTGCTCTCTGCTCTCCACCCATCCATGTTTTTGTTTTCATGCTGATGTATTCTCGTGTTCTTTTTCATTGTTTATTGTTCTGTTGTTTCACCTATGCTCTGTTTACACTCTTTTCATTTCTTCCTTTTTATTGTTGTAAGCCATCTAGCATAGCCCCATGGCGAGATAGGTGACAAATAAGTGTAACAAATAAATACCACAAATCCCCTAATCACAGTCCTTTTGGGGCTCCTCTATTTCTTGAGGTTACACTGCCTTATCAGTTCATTTGCTGCTTAGCCTCTCTGTGCTAGCATGTGTGGGAAAAGTAAGTTTTCAGATGAATTGGGACCATTTAAACCAAATGGAAACATAAATTGCCATGGCCTTGAAGCTGGATCATAGCTCTCTGTTCTAACACTTTTCAGAAAATTCCCATGGCAACCCATGAGCCCCTTCCTTTTCATCTGTTTTTTCTCAGTCAGACAATTATTTGTTTGACATTTAGGTAGTAGAAAGGCAGGAAGTAACCCAAGATCTGTTATGAACATGTATACTTGCATCGTCTAATACTTATGAATATTTATGCCTGCATCTTTTTTCTTTATTTGCAGGAGTGATTCACTTTGGTAGGGTCTTCTTCAGTATGTACTGTTTATATAATAACCACTTCAGTGAGCCTTGATTATTTGCTTTGGGTCCTGTGTTCTTTTCACACATGGTTACTGGAGAAAAGGGCTGTGTTAAAAAGTAAAAGTCACTGGTGGGCTATGAAATATTTGTTTATGGAGATTTTTAGGAAAAGGGTTTGTTGGGTTTGTTCTACTATGACACTTTTTTCATTAATCTGACCCTTTCTGTTGGACTTTGTATTGGGAAACGTGTAATTGGAAGTGAAGACTGGAGTGACACTGTCAAGACCGATAGAAATATCCCCACCTCGCCATAATCAGTGCTCATTAAAAAATATTTTGTTGTAGGTGATACGGTACTTGTCCATCGAGTACATAGCTACCTAGAACGGCATGGCTTAATCAATTTTGGTATCTACAAAAGAGTGAAGCCCCTACCAAGTAAGAACTTAAATTATTTTTTTTATTTCAAGATACATCATTTCATCTTTTAAGTTAAGGCTAAGTGATTTGTGCCACATGTAAACTGCTCTCTAAAACTGAACACTTTTTCTAGATACTTCCTTTTTTTTAAGGAAGTAGTTAGGCTCACACATCCTTCTGAGCTGTGCTTATTTTGACATGGTTTGACATACAGTTTATGTTAAATGCTAAACCATTGCCTGTAAAACATTGTAGATAAATTTGCCTATCAGTAGCTCAGAATGAGACAGACCATATTATAGCTGATTGCAGTGTAGATAGCTGAAGGTTTGAAGTTTAAAAGAAAGACCGGCTAGTGAGTTGATCATTCTAATCACTGAACGTAGCTCGCTTGTCAGTCAATAGTTATATCCCGCCTCAAAATAAAAAAAATATATACTATCCCAATAGATGAAGTGGTCTGGCTGCTCACGTTTGAAATCAGGAAGATGGCAATAGGGGAGAGCAGAGAAATACAGATAATCCTCGATTTACAACAGTTCATTTAGTGACCGTTCAAAGTTACAACTGCGCTGAAAAAAGCAGCTTATGACTTTTTCACACTTACGACCTTTGTAGCATCTCCATGATCAGGTGATCAAAATTCAGGTGCTGGGCAACTAGTTCATACTTACGACCTATCCTGTGTCCTAAGGTCATGAGGTCACTTTTTGTAACCTTTTGACAAGCAAAGTCAATGGGAAAGCCGAATTCACTTAACAACCGTGTTATTAACTTATCAACTGCAGTGATTCATTTAACAACCATGGCAAGAAAGGTGGTAAAACGGGGCAAAACTCACTTAACAAATGTCTCACTTAACAACAGAAATTGTGGTTGTAAGTCAAGGACTACCTGTATCCAGCCCCTGAGCTGGAGAAGCAGCAGAATGCCTGGGTGCCAGTCAGGCTGGAGAATTCAGCCCTTGTTTAGGTATATTTTATATTTTATTATGCTTTATTGCATTCAGAGGATCAGCATTTCCAGAAACCTCTGGCCCCTTTGGAAGGATGATGTGTTTAGCTCATATTCGCTCCTTTAGTCAGAACCTCCTGTAGTCTCTGTTCATCTGCTCCCTAACGCCACAGCACTTCTTGATGTTTCTAGCCAAGAAGACTGGCAAGGTCATCATAATTGGTTCTGGAGTTTCTGGGTTGGCGGCAGCTCGGCAGCTCCAGAGCTTTGGAATGGATGTCACACTCCTAGAAGCACGGGTGAGTGGACAAATGTCAAAGTGTATCAATCTTATAAAAAGTACACTCTTATAAGCCAATTTTCTCCATTAATCTTGGCTGGAAGGACTCACAATGCATAAAGGAGAGGCTAAGATTCTTTGTTACCCTTCTTAGATCTTCACTTTGCATGCTAACTGAATATGTAATTTCCAGTTCACTTTATTTATGCAGAGCCTGTCTTTTATAGAAGCGTAAGAATAAGGCTGAATAGACTTCCTTAAAATGGCACATATTGTATGAGGTTTTCTCCTTGCCTAAGCTGTGGTACTTCAGAGGGGTCGCTAATATGTTTATAGTGAGCACCCTGAGGTTGTCAGTCTTCAACATTGTGTGTTTTTTTAAAAAAAGGATCGTGTAGGTGGCAGGGTTGCTACTTTTCGCAAAGGAAACTACGTTGCAGATCTAGGAGCCATGGTAGTAACAGGACTTGGTGAGTCTTACCTTGAAAATGTGCCTGAATTCAGTTTCCACGGCCACGTGCTTGCGCAGAATACAATCTCTAGATACGTGGTTTTGGTAATTGCTTTTTTTCCACACAGAATTAGAAGTTGATTCTTTCAACTTCCTCTTTCCTTGTTCTTTCTTCTCAGTCATGTTAACTGAGATCTCTTGTCGCTTTCACATCTGTTTTATATAGTAGTAGAGCTTCCCAATAAGAAATGAACATCTTGGTTGCAAAGCTTCTCCTTTTGGGCCAGATAATTTGAATAAAGCTCAGAATGTACTACAGCTTAGTATATGTTTTCTACATCCCCACTGCCTTTACATTTGTCAGAGTTCAGCTACCATTGGCCATCCTGGCTGGGATGCCAAGAGTTGTAACCTAGCATGCCTGGAATGTGCTGGTTTAGGAAAGATTAAATTAGTCCATTCTCTTACAGGAAAAAAATGTATTAAAAAGCCTAAGGATGAGTATGCCACTTTGTGCCCAGTACACCACATACATATTATCTAACGTTTGATTAAATGCTTGGCTTTGATCATTATAACTCTAGGTACTTCCAGATTTTGAGCCCTTGTTTTGTTAAATTTATGTTTTTTTCTCTGTATAAAATCTTTGCAGGTGGAAATCCAATGGCTGTGGTAAGCAAGCAAGTAAACATGGAACTGGCCAAAATAAAACAAAAATGTCCACTTTATGAAGCCAATGGACAAGCGGTAAGTCTCGTTCTTGGAAAGCAGTTTTGAGGAAATAGTTTAGTTGAAAATACTGTGATCTGTTGACAGAATGCAAGAGTCTTTGCCAAGGTGGTTTTCAGCATTAAACTCTCCTGCCTAAATTTCCATGTTGCACGCAAAGAGTCAATGTTTTCCCTAATAATTAAATATTATTTAATTAAATATTATTCTCACATGATATGCATTTTCGGATCTGATACATTAAGTCTGATGTTGGAAATATCGGTATAGTAACTTCCTAAACTTCAGTGATTATTTAGTCATAAAACAGAAGTGAACCTTCTACAAGTCATTCCTTCTCTCCTGACTGAGTACTCAGAATAAGTTTCTTGGCAGGGTTTGAAATGCACATTATATGGAAAATGCACTTTAAGGTTAAGGGCTTGCTCTGACCTCTCCATTTTGAACTATCTGCACCTGTTTACTTCCCCTTGCTAACCCACAGGTTCCAAAGGAAAAAGATGAGATGGTAGAACAAGAGTTCAACCGTTTGCTAGAAGCTACCTCATACCTCAGTCATCAACTGGACTTCAATGTCCTCAACAACAAGCCTGTTTCTCTTGGTCAGGCTCTGGAAGTTGTCATACAGTAAGTAAAATTAAAGGTCACGTCAAGAGACAAGCCGAGTATTAAGTCTCAGAGTTTGCACCCATGTTGGGGTGGTGGCATTGTGTGTTACAATCTTGCACATGGCACCTTACATGGCCCAAAGCTTCAAAGTCCTCCTTTTTATGCCTCCATGGTTCATTAGCTTCTTCTGTTTCACTTTATTGCACTTTTCTACCTTGAGAAGACTGAACACCAAATGTCTTGCACGCTCTGGAGAAGATTGGCATGGGAAGACGTTTCAGTGTAGTTTCCTCACTGAAGTATAGTGGCGTCCTTGCTAAAGGTTTGTGGTAGTTGCTGACTCTATGGCTACTTGTTTCCTTTCCATAGATTACAGGAGAAGCATGTCAAGGATGAACAGATAGAACATTGGAAGAAGATAGTGAAAACTCAGGAAGAGCTTAAAGATCTCCTTAACAAGGTTAGCATTGTTTTTAATGCATGACTTTGAAAAAAGCTGATTTGCTTTTAAGGAGTTGACTTAATTTAATTATAAAGCAGCCCCAGCTTTTTTCATGGAACTCCAAAAAACTTAGGCTTCTTTAAAAGATTGCCAGAATGTGTTGTGCTTATACTTGTGCAAAATCCAAAGTACTTTCTTTTAAATCATCTTCAAAGTATGCACAGTCCTAATATTTGTGAACGCAGATTAACCAGTGCATTAATAATGGGCTTCAGTAAGCAAATGATTTTACATGTTCAGTTTTTATTTGTATTTGATAATACAAAAGATCAGTTAATAAACCACAAGTTTCACATTAAAAAAAGATAAATTTCCTTTCCTTAAAATTCTGCAGCGATCAGGAAGTGCTTTGCTTCTCTCTGTTGACTAATGATTTTCCTCCCTGTTACAGATGGTGAACTTGAAAGAGAAAATAAAAGAACTTCACCAACAATACAAAGAAGCTTCGGAAGTAAAACCGCCTCGAGATATTACTGCAGAATTTCTTGTGAAGAGCAAACATAGAGATCTTACTGCCCTTTGTAAGGTATGAATTACTGGGTCTACTGAATATATATCTTTTTTCAACATTGGCTGTTGTTGAAATATCTAATTTAATATTAGCTATTCTGTATACTTAATAAGCACTTTTTTCAAATATTGCCTTTTAGTAATCATCTATATATTTGTGTCCGTATCTTATTTTGTGATTAGGAGTATGATGAGTTAGCCGAAACACAAGTAAAACTGGAAGAGAAGCTCCAGGAACTAGAAGCAAATCCTCCAAGGTAAAATTGTAGGAAAGAGACTGGATTTTTTATGCTGATGACTGCCCTGGTCAAATAGCTCAATTGTGAAGGAAGAATACTTTGTTGTTTAATTTATAATATGCAAGTACATTCATAAGTTGTCCTATAGTTATGCAGATAAACATAATCAGAAGAGTTGCAGATTCCTTTGAAGAGGAAATTTGCACCTCAACTGAAATGCAATGAATTAGATTTTAAAAACTGTTTTTATCTCATGCTGTAGAAACATGTGAGAACTCCTTTGTTCTGTAAAATTCTCTCCTACATGATCAGTTTGCTAGGGAGTAGCAGTAAAGAACTAATCCAGCATTCAGATTTCTTGCCAGTATTATTCATACTAAACCATAAAGGACAAGATATGTTTTTAATCCAGGTATCCTTCATTTAGCAACCGTCTCATTTAGTGATCATTCACAGCTAAAGTTACTTTTTCATCACCGTTTTATGGCCTATCCTCTCATTTATGCCCTACCCCGTTAAACTCTATTGTCTTCTAGAATAGCAAAGAACTTTTTTTAGACCAGCTCGGGTGCAGGAAACCTAAGCATAACACTGCTAAATGTTTATGGAGGAAAAATGGTGAGAGCATATACTCAGTATTGTATTTTTTTCCCCTCTCAAAAATGTGCAGTGATGTGTATTTATCATCAAGGGACAGGCAGATTCTTGATTGGCATTTTGCAAATCTTGAGTTTGCAAATGCCACACCACTTTCTACTTTGTCACTGAAGCATTGGGACCAGGTAATTATTCTTTTTTTCCCCCATACTAAAATTTCAGTGGGGCTGAATGAATAAACACAAACGGCAGGGGAATCCAAGCATTCTTCTCCATTGAGGTATACAAGTGATACTGCAAGTAATAAGGCTAAAGCTAAAATTCAGAAAACTCAGCCACAAGTCTGCATGCACTGCTCTAAATTGAACTGATCTTGCATAAGCAATCCAAAAGGAAAAGTGGAAAAAGAAATACTATGGTGACTTCTAAACATTAGATGTAACTGGCCTGAAGAGCCATTGTCCCTAGCCCAACAGAGCTATTCTTCACCAGCAAATTCAAATTAGAGGCACCAGGATTATTCAGAAAAACATAAAGTGACAAATATTATAATTTACTTGATAAATACTTCTGAATTTTTACAGGGGAATACAAAACTTAAAAAAGACATGGAGGGGAAGAGAAGATAACTAGACTCATGCTTTTATTTGTCAAGACAGGAACAACCATGTTCTTAATGATGAAAAGCTAGGGGGGGGAGGGATTTAATTGGGCAGTCCCCACAATTCCTGAATATTGATTAAGGTTGGAGAAAGTTTGATCTGGACTTTGTGTAACAACAGATAGATGGACTTCTTTTCCTATTGGTTGCCTATATTCAAGTAGTATCCTCTTGGCCTGTCACCCGTGGCAATTAGTCACTCTAGAGTATGGAACATTAGAACAATATGAGGGAGAAATTACTGACTTGTTACAAATGCTTTGTGCTGAGGAGTTTTTTTAAATCTCCTCCCCTCTCCCCCCATTTCAGGATGATGATTTTGAATTCACAGGCAGTCATCTGACTGTGAGGAATGGCTATTCTTGTGTGCCTGTGGCTCTAGCAGAAGGATTAGATATCAAACTAAATACAGCCGTTCGTCAGGTTCGCTATACCGCTTCTGGTAAGCAAAATTTAAGAATTCTCTCTGATTATCCTGTTGGCTCAAGTGCTTCTTTTGGAATAGTCTTCCAGCAAGAGCCCTGGATGGATTTGAGCACGCGTTCACGCACAATTTGTCAGTGCTTGGAGGTCATATTATCTGTGGGTGCAAAACTGATAACCTGTTTTCCCATGGGTCTCCCAAAATAAATAAATGCAATAAAGTCAGATAATGGATGCAAATACGAATGCAAAATTAATATTTAGTAGTCTTATTTATGGTGCATCAATGATATTTTATGCGGGAGTATAAGCAAATGTAAGACGTTTGAAATGGGCAAACCCATTTCCACAGGAAGTTCAGAAGTGCAGCTAAAATACGGTGCACTTGCTTGGAATTACAGAAAGCTTAGTAGGAAGTAAGAGAAATAGAATTGGTAGAAAATAATAAAACTTCCGAAATGGTTTCAGACGAGGATAATCTGGTTCCAGTAGCACAGGCATTTTTTGGCTCAAACAAAGGCAAATCTGGATTAAATCTCTTCAGTGCCATCATGTTGTATTGGCCAAGTAACATGGAAAAATTGTCAACTAAAAGATGGAGATTATGGCATTGAGAACTGGTAGAATTTGAATCCGTTTAATTTTCTGAAGCAATGAACTGAAAACAGTCACATAGGCCCTTAATTCATCCATTCATCCTCCTTCCTCACAGGACGGTCTCTTTTTCTCCATTCTTTCACTAGGATGTGAAGTGATAGCTGTCAATACCCGTTCTACTAGTCAGACTTTTATTTACAAGTGTGACGCTGTCTTGTGTACCCTCCCCTTGGGAGTACTGAAGCAGCAGCCTCCAGCAGTCCAGTTTGTCCCTCCTCTTCCCGAGTGGAAGACATCAGCTGTACAGAGAATGGGATTTGGAAACCTTAATAAGGTAACATGAAAAGCACGAAGAGGTATTTAGCAGAATTGGTCTGCTAGTGGACTGTCTGCATGAATTGGCATTTTGAAGTTCTTTCATCTGCTATTAAACCACACAAGGACTTCTTTAATTGGCATTATTTTCCTCCTTTGCTTGATAGGTTGTTCTATGTTTTGACCGCGTGTTTTGGGATCCGAGTGTTAATTTGTTCGGCCATGTGGGCAGCACAACAGCAAGCAGAGGAGAGCTTTTCCTGTTTTGGAATCTTTACAAAGGTAGTTGTGTGAAGGCATGTAACACTCTCACTTTTTAAGGAACAAACTGGAATCGCTGAATACAGAAAGTCCTGTACTGGGAATGTAAACTAAGGGTTCAAAGCGCATGAAATATTAAACACTGATATCTGTTTAAAGATTGAGTACAAAGTTGTGCTTCCTTTTAAGAACATGGGAGCTTGCAAACCTGGAAAAGTTTGATGTGGCAGTAAACAACAATGTAGGAAATGCAGTAGAGTTCTTCAGGTTGCATGGGCCTCAAAGGGAAGAATCAGAACTATATTAAGTGAAAAGTAGGTCCTTGACCCCTGTATAGCTCTCGTTGGCTCCCTATCTTTCTATAACTGGGGACGCCAATGCCAGCCAATGTTCCAGCATGCGCTTTCAGCATAGTATGAGAGCTTTTCTTAAACCTCTTCTTTTTTTGGACAGACCTGACTGAACAAAATAAATCTTAAGTTTAGCTGCTGTCATTGGCCTACCCAAGGCAGTTTATAATACCAAGCAGTACAATTCAGCAGCATCATAAGACCACCTTAACTTCAAACCATTTACATGGCTGAGAAATCTGTTTCCTTTCTAGGCCAGAGGTCCCCAACCTTTTGGGCACCAGGGACCAGTTCTGTAGAGAGAGGTTTTTCCACGGACCGGAGGGGGTGTGGTTTTGTGTTCTGCCTGCATCCCATGGATGGGGCTTTGCTTGTTTGCGCGGACCGGTTTCTGGCATGCCGCGGACCAGGGGTTGGGTACCCCTGTTCTAGATTGCAGACGTTCACGAGGTGGGTGGCGTTAATATCTCTCGGACTTGCTCTCTGTTAACGCCCCATAAACTCGTTTCCCTAAACAGCCCCGATCCTTCTGGCCTTGGTGGCAGGTGAAGCAGCAGGAATCATGGAGAACATTAGCGATGATGTCATTGTTGGACGCTGCCTTGCTATCCTCAAGGGTATTTTTGGCAGCAGTGCTGTCCCTCAGGTATTGTTTTGTGTCCTTTGTAATGCAGGAAGTTTTGCGTGATATGTAGCAGCCTAAAAGCTGGACTATTCTAGAAGCCCTTTTGCCTACGTGGCCTCCTGTCTGTCTATCCTACTAATGCCCTCCAACTTCCTTCAAGGGAAGCAAATCTAGCAAAGTAGAAAGGGGCTGTTACTAAAGCTAGTGTATTTAGAAAAGGGGCTCTTTTCATAACACAGCCAACTTTGCCTAGCCTTAATCGTCTGTGACGCATAATTTAAGGCAGGCGGGGACTGCTTCGAAAAAGTTCTTTTGATTTCACCATCATCTGCTATCAAGGGCAGAGTTCTTCCGGGCTGGGAATTCCCTTCCCTGCTTCATCTTTTATCTATGTAAAGAAAAGTTACGGTTGTGGAATTCTCCATGCTAGTTAAATAGCTTCATGCCAGCCTCATTGCTGTGTGGTGGTGTTAATCTGATCAGCTTTGAGGTCTCAGTGCAAGAGGAAAGCGAAAAATCCTAACATCCCACGATTATGGCTTGGCAAATGTCTCTCTCCATTTTGCATTCTTTGTGAAGGAGGTGAGTTGACAGAAATCTACCTGTTGCTTGTCCTCTCTTGGATGTTAAGGAATCGTAAAACCTTTTGTGTAGGTGCCCCAGAACTTTTCAGATTTTTGCTGCTTGCAAGACTTTTACATTTTGTTGTAAGCTTGATTTGCCTATTAATACATTCTCGCCCTACCCTTATCCCAAGGACTTCATAAAAACCTCACTTCAGCAGTGTTCCCATTGAGTCTCTCTTCCCATGCCTCTTCTGCTTCTCTCTCAGCCCAAAGAGACGGTGGTATCTCGATGGCGGGCTGATCCGTGGGCCCGAGGCTCTTATTCCTATGTAGCAGCTGGTTCGTCAGGAAACGACTATGACTTGATGGCTCAGCCAATTACTCCTGGACCAGCCATTCCAGGAGCTCCTCAGGTAAGTTGAGAACAGCCGACTTTAACCTTATGTTGCTAGGATGTGACCACACATCCTAGCAACAAAAGAGCAACCTTGGCTCTTTTATGACTCGTGGACTTCAACTCCCAGAATTCCTGAGCCAGCCATGCTGAGGGGAAAGGGAGACGTTTCCATGCTGAGCCATGCTGGCTCAGGAATTCTGGGAGTTGAAGTCCACGAGTCATAAAAGAGCCAAGGTTGCCTACCCCTGTGCTAGCATAAGGAAGCCAGCAACCTGGGCTTAATTCTGGCACTTCCAATGGTGTGTTTTATTTATCTGATGCAGGTTTGCTTCTTTATGTAACTAATAGTTGCCTTTAGTGGGGGTGAAGTTGCCTTTATGCTTTTACCTCAGTTTGTCTTCAAGAGAATACACATAGTCCTCGACTTATGACCACAATTGAGCCCAAAATTTCCATGGCTAAGCATGGCAGTTGTTCATTTTATTTATCAAATTTATTGGCCACTTAATTGAGTTTTCCCCATTTTATCACCTTCTTTGCCATAGTTGTTAAGTGAATCACTGCGGTTGTTAGTGGTCATTAAGCAAATCTGGTTTCCTCCATTGACTTTGCATGTCGGAAACCCACTGGTAAGGTCACAAAGGGTGATCACATGACCCCAGGAGAGTGTAACTGTCATAAATATATGCCAGTTGCCAAGTGCCAAAATATGATCGCAGGTCCGTGAGAGTGATGCAGTGATCATGTGAAAAACGGCTTTAAAGTCACTGTTTTGAGTGCTGTTGTAACTTTGAATGGTCACTAAACAAACGGTTGTTAAGTCAAGGACTACCTATACTGTTTTCTACTTGATTCCTTGAATCAGCTTCCCTCTCTTGAGTTCGTATTAATTACATGCAGCCAAACATAGGATCCTGTTGTCCATAGGAGTCACCTGGACCCTGCTCTACAACCATATCAACCTGATTCTCACAACACACTCAATTAGAAGAAAGTAAATTGGGTAATTTGTGTGCTGGGGAAAACCCAAACCTTGGCGCTTTTATGACTTGTGGACTTCAACTCCCAGAATTCCTCAGCCAGGCATAGGAGTTGAAGTCCACAAGTCATAAAAGGGCCAAGTTTGAAGACCCCTGCCTTATACTGTGTGGATCAGGCCATCATGCTAAACTGCTGTGTTATTTTATATATGTATTGCAACTGCATTTTGATAACCCATTTTAAGTAAGGGGGGTTAAATGCATTCAGGCGCTAAGAGGTCAAGGAGTTATGCCATACGGGAACAAAGAAACCGATCGTACTCACATGGGGCTCTGTAGAAGTGCTGCATTAGTCTATGATGGCAGAAAAATCAGGTATTTGGTGGCATCTTTTCCAACTAACAAAATTTTATTAACTGGCATCAGCTTTCATGAATTGTAACGGTCAAATACATAGAGCGGCTAGACCAGTTTTTTTCAGCCTTGGTGACTTTAAGATACTGAAGCTTCCAGAATTTTCCAGGCAGCATGCTGGCTGGGGAATTCTGGGAATTAAAATCCAAGCTTCTTCAAGCTGCCTAAGTTGAGAAACACTGGGCTAGACTGATGTAGAATTTAAGTCTTTGGTGTAGGGCTCTGGGTAAATTCAAGAAGGGAGATAGAGGGCAGGCTGAAGGTATGTCATACTATGGAGGTTGATGCTTAAGAAAGGATGTCTTATTACTTGGTTCAGAAGCCAGTTGAGTCCCCACACCAGGTTGAGCAAGTCCTTCCATCCATGTTTTAAAAAGTTTCTGATCTGAACATGTTTTGAGGCTCACCATTATCATTTGCTAAATTTAAATTCTTGTTTTTGTATCAGAGGAATATTATGCTATTTTCCTTTGTCCTCTTCGTCTGAGTGCTTGACACATTTTTGCAATTCTTATTGCTGCTTCTGCAAAATTTACAAATTATTCTCCCATCCAGTCTCCATTTCCCAGGGGCATCACTAAAAACAAAGCTGACTCTGACTGTCCTTATTTTACCAAAGCCCCAATTACCCTCCCCAGAGGGTCTCAAGCCATTGCCCACCTGCTCTTTCTTTTCCAGCCCATTCCTCGCCTCTTCTTTGCTGGAGAACATACAATTCGTAACTACCCAGCGACAGTTCATGGAGCACTGCTAAGTGGCCTGAGAGAAGCTGGACGTATTGCAGACCAGTTTCTCGGTGCGATGTACACTCTCCCTCGCCAAGCGACCCCTGTGGCAACAGCACAACAGACGCCTCCTATGTGAAGATGCCAGTGCGAGAGACGGTGCAGTGGGCTCAGAATTCTTGGCGTGGACTCTGTTAGAAGCAAGTGGAATTGTGTTCTGTAGCACTACCGGTTGGAGGGCTTAATCCAGAAGTTGGAAGCGGAGAACAGAGAAGCCCTTCAAAGGTATCCATCACTTGAAAATGCTTTCCACCAGAGTAGCATTCATACTACTCCGAAAATAAACTGAGTCTCTCAAGTTGGAACATTTTAGGTACATATGTGGTTTTGGTTAACTTTCTTCCTATGGTTTAGAGTTCTTGTAAGATAGCTGTTAGTAATTAAGGTAAGTTCGTTTTACATGGATTTGGCTTAGAAAGCAAAAAAAAATAATAAATCTTTATAATTTTTTAAAAAAACTTCCAATGTGTTCTTTTTTTGTTTTAAGTACAGCATGCTATTGTGTTGCAGGGTCCTTGGTGCTCTGAGTTTGGTTGTTTTCTTGCAAACATTTCATTATCCAATCAGCACTGATAATATTACCTGGTTGGGTAATGAAACACCGGCAAGAAAAACCACCAAGTACAGAGAGCACCAAGGGTCCCACAGTTCAACTTTGAGCTACAAATATGCTCTTCTGTTGGGTCTCCTTTGTGGGTTTTAAAAGTTAAAAAACTCCAACTATGGACCCCATCAGAAGGGTGAGGAGATTCAGGCTTAACCATCAGAGTGGTACATTTTGTGTACATTGTCAACGCATCATAAATATGTTGTGTAGAAGTGGCTGGAATTGTCTTTCCCATGGAAGAAGCAAAAGGACTTTTCTGCCTCACAAGTTGCATTAACATACAAATAATTTTATTGATTATGTACTGCAGAACAGATAGCATTAGTCAGAAGATAACATGCGGACAAAAAAAATGTGTTTCAACGTAACATGCAGACTCGTTGCTCTGTGTAACTGGCAGGTTCACACTGCCTGCTGTCCAGTGCATAGGCGAGTTTGAGAGGTGAACGAATGGGAGGCCTTTCCCCAGCCAGCATGCTAGTATTCTGTTGCTTCCTTGCGAGTCAGGGGGAGCGTGACCTGGATAGTGCTGGTCATTGGCTGAGCATGTGGCGGGCTGGGAGCTGAGGCGCTCAGGATAACGTGGGCTTAAATTGCACTTGCTTTATTTTTTCTTCACCTGAAAAGAAATAGAAGGCAGATGATGCTCCATCTGCCTTAGAACACAACATTGTCTGACTTCTGCAGTCCCTTTTCCACCTGGTCTGGACATTAGCAAATAGAAAAAATATATTTTCATCTCTTAAAAATACATTCCACAGAAGTTGAAGGATTCTCAAGTGTTTCATACGGCAGGAAGACCAACATGCCTCTCCTTTTTGTGCAGGTATGGAAGGCGAATTTGGGCTTCCAACAGCTACAAAAAAAAGAGAAAGTAATTCCTTTGGTCTCTAACCAAGAAGGAAAAAGAAAGGGAGAACTTCTGCACAGCAGTCTCTCCCTGCTCTTTTCCTTCTTTGGCGATCACGTTGGGCTTTTAACTAAAGCAGCAAAACAGCCTTCTCGTTACGTAAATTGAGTGGGCAGGGAAGGGGCATCGTTTCAGTGCTTCAGGGGCACCGCCCTTCTGCTGCATACATGCAGGGCCTCTCTGACCGACCCTGTGGCTAAAACCCTAAGTTCTTGGCACTCGGATGTCAGCGTTTTATCACTAAATCAGTCTTGCCTCTTAATGGCATACTAAAGTATGAAGCTAAGTACGCCGAGCACTGTCTACTCTGGCTGGCAGCAGCTTGCATCTCGGTCTCATGAAGTTGGGACTTCATGCGTACAAAACTCTAATTTGGTCAACAAGATACCTGGCTCTCGATCAGAGCTGCAATGTTGCTTCAGCAGTGATAGGAAAGGAGCAAGGACAGGCCATGTGCTTGTTAAGAAGCGCAAGTCTCCTGATCCCCTGGCGGGAGAAGCTGCATGGTTTAAGTTTCTTGAGTTAAAGAAAGAAATGAAGAAAATTCACGTGCATCAAATACAATTACAACACTGGATTGTTTTTTTTTTTTGTTTCTTAAAAATCATACAATTTTTCAGCATCAGAAAGTCCCTGGGGGATTCCCTACGGTAGTTATACATCTTACAGTTTAAAACACAAATTAATTAATTCACCCCAAACACTGGCAAATATTTACAAATACACTTTACAGTTGTTTTTCATTAAAAGTGTGCAAGCTGAGCCAATCTTCATGTCCTGAAATCCTCACTTATGTTCACAAATACAATCAGCTCTTATTGCACTCGGGGTTAGCCTTGCTGTAGGGTTTATAATCCTGATTTTATGGAGCCATTCACTGAATAACACTCCTTCCCCTCTCTGGCAATAAGGATTATTTATTGCTCTACATCTAGTTTAATATAAGATTACTGATGTGGAATTACAAAACTGAGAATGGGAAATAGACTCCCTGATATGTAACAGTGAAGACACGGTCTTACTATTTAATTAAGGAAAATACATTTCTTCTGCAGAATCTTATTTCTGCCCCCACCCAATCCCTAATAAGAATGGATATGGTAGCTATTAATTCAGTGGATTTTGTAAATTCATAGAGCAGAAGAAAACTTTGCTCAAACGAGGACAGATTTATGTCCCAAACCGTTCTCAGAAAGATCTCTTCTTCCCAGCTGTTCAAGTATATTCTAAGGCAGGCGGTGCCCAACCTTGACCACTTTTAAGACCTAGGGACCTTAACTCCCAGAATTCCCCAGTCAGCGATGCGTAGCTGGCTGGGGAATTCTGGGAGATGAAGTCCGCAAGTCTTAAAAGTGGCCAAGGTTGGACACCCCTGTTCTAAGGCCTAAGAAACAGAAACCGATCACCCCCCCACACCCCCAAAATAAAGACTGTGGTAGTGGAGAAACAAAGCTGATCCTATCAGCTGAGCCAGAGCTGTGATAGCATGTTGGCAACCTTTTAGAGCTAGCATAATTAAACTTCTGGAAGGAATAAAGAAATGAAAAGGCCTCTACTAGGGTATATGGACCACTTATATTTGGGCTTGGACAGGTTACTTGGAAGACAGCTTGTTTTTCACAAGTGAAAGCTACAACTGAAGTAATCTTGGAGGTAAAAAAAGAGATTGTCCCTGCCTTGTTGAGTTAAAGACTGAAAATTAATATTTTCAGGGGCTGTGTTTGCATGTAAACTGACATCAACACGTTGGACCTGGTTCCTGAATTAAGCTACTTTCTGCGTTTGGACAATGCACTGAACCATAATTTAATCCAAGGGTTTCAAACGGCCTTGGATTAAAGGCCAGCCCAGTAAGGAAAGGATCTTTTTAGAAGAGGGTTATAATCTTTGTAACCATCCGTCTAGCACAGGTAGGCAGATTTAAAATTTATTCTGGCCTTTGCTCTTCCCTTTGTCTGTTTGCTGCAAATTTTATGACTGCCTCTGATATGCAGGCTAACCATGATTCGAAGTAAATGGAACATTTATTTCTTGTTGAACTCTACCCTCATTAAATCCATTATTGGGAGAGGGTCTCACAAAAAATGCATTTATTGTTTTAGGAAAGCACTAAAAAAAAATTGAAAATCCCTGAACTACCCAAAGGGACTTGGATCAGTCCACACCCTAAGCCCAACAAACAACCACCAAGTTTAAGACTAATCAAGCTTAGCATGCCACTAAATGGTGCTCAGCTTTGCATAAGTGTCTTGGTTAAGTATCTAGTAAGGCTGCAGTTGACGACGAGGCACAAATGAAAACGACCACATTTTAGCCCATAATGCAGGGGTCTTCAAACTTGGCCCTTTTATGACTTGTGGACTTCAACTCCCAGAATTGAAGTCTGGCTGAGGAATTCTGGGAGTTGAAGTCCACAAGTCATAAAAGGGCCAAGTTTGAAGATCCCTGCCATAATGTTAGCTGATTGAGGAACGTTAACACCTGGAATTTCATTGCTAAAAGGAATATGCTTTAGGAAGGAATTTAAACACCCTGTAGGAACCAGAGTCCTTAGAATTAGGGTTAGATGCTGCAATTGCCCCCTTCCCCCGACATTGCAGTATCTCTGACCCAATTGAAGGAATGGCTCAAATAGCAGCAGAAACATTGCAGGTTTAATTTTCAAGTCGCCTGAGATCAAGAAGAATGGAACTGTTTATATCATGTTTCATATGCTAAAGTGCTTTCTTTAATTCATGGTGGAATGGCTTCTTTTTGAG
The DNA here is from genome assembly GCF_001527695.2 of Protobothrops mucrosquamatus. Taxonomy (NCBI): domain Eukaryota; kingdom Metazoa; phylum Chordata; class Lepidosauria; order Squamata; family Viperidae; genus Protobothrops; species Protobothrops mucrosquamatus. The sequence continues at coordinate 438,769 of NW_015386789.1, forward strand.
GGGGGGGCGCTATTTTAAAAAAGCATCCTTTGGGGGGGATTAATCCACAAGCCTCATCTTATTACTAGATCAGGCACACAAAGCACACTCATTAAAATGGCTACTACAGGTTGGTTACCACATAGAGCAGTGATGGCAAACTTTTTAGAGACCGAGTGCCCAAACTGCAACCCAAAGCCCACTTATGCATCGTCGGGTGCCGGGTGGGTGTGACCCATTGGGTGGGCGTGGCCCATTGGGTGGGCATGGCCCATTGGGTGGGCGTGGCTGCGGTGGTAACGGCAGACTGGGTGGGACTAAAAAGTTCAATCAATTCCAACTTTGCAAGATCTTTTTTTCCCCACGAGAAGTTGAAATTGACTGGTTGAACCTTCTTTTTTTTTTTGCACACGGCGGCAGAGGCCTAAAGCGAAAAAGTTTTATAAAACCCAGCTGAAGGCCTAGGACTGGGGCAACGGCACGCGTGCCCACAGAGAGGGCTCTGAGTGCCGCCTCTGGCACCCGTGCCATAGGTTCGCCACCACTGACATAGAGCAAATAAGACTTTCATGTAAACTTGGCACCCATCAATGGACACAAATCAGTTAAGGTTTTCTTCATTCCCCATCCCTCCACCCCCACAAGCTGGAAGACTTGCCAAAAATTGGAGAATAAAAATAGTGTTACGTTGCAACAACCTATCCAGAAATTGCTGGAGCATGAAATAAAGGCTTAGATCTTAAAAAGAGGTGCAAAACTTGGTCACCATCATTTGGTACTATTCCATCAAAGGCTGAGCCTTGGCCCACTGAACTAACCCTGGTTATGCAAATACAATGTGCAGAAATGTAGTTTTGGAAGTAAGGCATTCAGTCTCTTGACTACATCCCCAATTTTCCCTTTATTCTGCTATGAGACAAGAACCAGCTTTGATACCCTTTCATAAGCCAAACCAACAGTGGGTTGTTTCAGCTTCGTGTCTGAAGCACTAGCAGATAGAAGCCCACTAACATTTTTTAGCCTGCCTTAGGCTTCCCAGGCTTTTTAAAACAAAAAACAACCCTTCCATCTCCTTTTATTCCTGTTGTGCTAAAGAGAACTTGGCATGCAAATGGGAGCATTAGTTTAGATTCAAAATATTACAAGGTAAAGAAATAAATACCCTTTGTGGTTCCAGAACTGAATTCATGTTGAAATCCTCAAAAGGTACCAAAACGGCTGGTTTTTCAACAGCAATGAAGGAATGACAACACTGGTTGTGTTCCCATGACATGTGTCCCCACCTGGCCCCCATTCTGGTCGCGCATGAGTTTTTAAATAAAGTCTGATTGTGTTATTCAAATCCTTGTTTGACATAAAGCAGACCTTTGTACATGCAGCATACTCTGGCTATAGTCTCCTGTTTCTGTAAGTTTAACATGCTGACAACTCCAGGCATGGCTGCCACATTAAGTCTAAACTTTCCATTAAACTCATATTCAGTGGGAGTAAGATGGCATGGAACACATGCACTTGTTAACGGTGCTTCTTGGTTTAGCCTATTGTGTGAACACAGGCACTCATCTTTGCGGGAAAGAGATGAATGGGGGATGTGGGTTCTTTTCTCTTGAGCAAAGATATTCCAATGGGATTTCCCCTTCTATATGGTTGAATAAGGTGAGGATGGCTTAGAGCAGGGCTCTCCAAACGTGGCCATTTTAAGACTCATGGACTTCAACACCCAGAATTCCCCAACTAGCCATGCTGGCTAAGGAATTCTGGGAGCTGAAGTCCACAAGTCTTAAAGTGCCAAGCTCACAGACCCTTAGAGCAGGGCTTCCAAACATTTTCCTTCATTACCCAAAACTGCTTATCAAAAAGCCTCATCAAACTTTGAGGACCTGTTGTAACTCCCTTCCTCCAGCACCACTGTAACTTCAAACTGTCACAGAATGAATGATCGTAACTCGAGGACTACCGGTATTAAACAAACATTTATAACCCAATGATCTTTATGTCATTTCAACAAATTACCAATTGCAATTTCCTCAACCATCTTAATAGGAAAGCTTTGGGAGATATTTTAGCGCACGTGGCAATCTTTAAGTCAACTGAAATGTCCCTATCCTGATTGGTAAAGGAGTCATGTGCTGTTGCTCAAAGAAACAAAACACAATTTTGCTCAGTTTTGGGTAATGTCTTCCCATTTGGGAAGCACCGGCTCAGAGTGAGGCAAATCTTTTTGAAGCGCACAATACTACACTCTGAGGCCTAACACCATCAGACAGCCATCAAATGCTTTTGGAGGAAGAGATTGATGGTGGGTGGTGACAATAGGTAATGATTGACAGTTGAGGTGGTGGTTGATGGTGAGGAGGCGACAACGGAGGGTGGTGCTGATACAGTCCTCCCCTCTCCCCCCAAAAGGTGACTACTATGCTTCTGAAGCAGAATGACACCAGAAGCAAGGGAATATAAGGCTATTCTGGGGGGGGGAGGGAGGGAAGAGAAAATGACCAAGTTTGAATAGAACCTGGTTTTGAATGGCAAGAACATCAACTCCACGTTTACTTCCCGGTGTGTGGGTGAAGCAACTTGCAGGACAACACTCACAGGAAAAGGAGAAACATGTTACCCACAGATTCTCACACCTCAAAACTTTCCGTTTGCTCCCAGCTACCCAGACAACACAGAAGCTTTGAACTCAGCAACCCACTGGCTGATTCTCCTCCCTCAACCCATTACTGCCATCTGATCCTCCTGGACTGGCTGCCATAATAATAATTGCATTTTTAATTAACTCTTGGAACCCGTGCACATCTCTTCTCAAATAGCTGGAGGTTGGAGGGGGTGTTATTTGTGAGTTGAATGACTCACAGGTCACATGCCCTAGAAAACCTCTGGACTGGTCCTCATCATTTTAGCACTCGGCATGTACATGTGCACGAGAGAGATTCGTTTAAAAGGGGAAAAGCAGCTAATTCTGATCAGTTCTCGAGTCGCACCTTGGCAAAACGGGCAGAGGCGGGTAAGAAGACTTACAATACAGCAGCATCCGAACAAAGCGCATAGAGTACGATGGAAAACAGACCTTTGGGGGGAGGGGCTGGGATGATTGTGTGAACAAAATTCAATTTGCTGTTTCAGAGGTGGAAGGGGGCAGCCACTGGGTCTCTGGAAGATCATACGCTGGTCCTCCTGTCCAAGCAAGTGGTGAGGTAGCAGAAATAAAGGAATGTGTCCCCCCTCCCCCCAAGGATGCGCTGAGGAACTGGACAAATCAGACGCCTCCAACTGCCGGCCACACTTGAGTCTTCTAGGGCTTTAGTTCAAGTGACGTCAGAACAGCCTCATCGAGCAAGCCGGGTCCCGGGACGGGCTGACCCTTTGGATCGGGCTGCAAGTTGATTGGGAGCAGAGTGGAAGGCTTGCCGATGAGATTTGTGGTTGTATACCCCAAGTCTGGCTGGTTTTGCAAGGAGTGTGCTATGCCAACAAGAAAGGGAGCAGAGACCGGTTTTTTTGAGGCCAAAGAGAACCCACCAACCTTTGCTGCTCCAGTCCCTGCCAGTGGAGCAGGAGATGCTGGAGGAGATGCATCTCAATTTATTGCTTCTCTGGATGGCTCAGTCAAACATCGGTTTGAGCGGCCAAACTGTTACAGTGCGGGCAAGGAGGAGGAAGAAGAGAGGCTGCTACTGTGAAGCAGTGGCCCATGAACCCTGCTAGGCCATTCTTCAAGAGTTATGGCCAAGAGGGGTCAGGTAAGTGGCTCTCCAAAGCTGAGGACCACGCAGAGACGAGTCCAAAGTGGTTCTCCATGGGACTTTCAAGTCAAACCAAACCAAAAGCTTCTCCTGGAGTGGAGTCAACGAACACCCAAGTCGAGAATCCAAAGTTCTTGGAGGTTTCCAAGGAGTTGCAAGCTGAGGGTCTCCATTGATTCGTGCTCGGTAAAGTTCCAGAGTGGGATTCCCCTGAGCAAAGTCTCCCCATCCTCCTTCATGGAGGAGAAGGAGAACGCAAAGCCACCATTAAAAGAAAAGTCCATCTGGGTTTTGGAGAGGGGAGAAGGAGAGTCCTTGAGCACTGAAAGGGGGTAAAGGTCAGGCACTGTATCAGTCTCCCCATGGTGGACTGGCAGCGGCAGCAGCAGCAGAAAGATGGGAGTTCCAGGTCTGGAGGTCATGCAAACTGCAACAGGAAATATGCTGGGGATACAGAGAGGGAAAGAAAGGACAACATCAAATGTCAGTTTGAGAGCTAGTTCGATGTAATGGTTAAGATGCTGGCCTAGAAACCAGGAGTCTGTGAGTTCTAGTCACGAAAGCCAGTTGGGTGCCTTTGGGCCAATAACTAGGAGACTGTGAATTCTAGTCCCACCTTAGGCATGAAAGCCAGCTGGGTGACTTTGGCCTGTCATTCTTTCTCAGTCCAACCCACCTCACAGGGTTGTTTTTGTGGGGAAAATAAAAAGGAGGAGGAGTATTAGTTATGTTTGCTGCCTTGGATACCATACTTCAGTCATATTGGGAAAGACCTCAAACCTACATTCTGAGGAGAATCTATTCAAGAACTTCAGGAGGCCATGAAGTGACCGTCTTCCACACAAAACAATCTTCGTTCTGTTTACAGGCCAGTTCAAATGCAACATATGAAGTTCTGAAATATTTTTTTAAAGCCATATATTAAAAATGCTTGAGGGACAATTGTGCAAGGCCCAGCATGAAAACCTCGCAGTAGTTTCCACATGTAGAAATTTTAATCCGTGTACTTCGTATGGTTTATGTATGCACTGAGCTCCATCAGTATAACTGACTAAGTGGCTAGCTGAGGTGACATTGCACTCTGAGAGCGATACCACCAGCAGCATTCTGCAAGAAATCAAAATGAGGCCAACATTTCTCTATTTTTATGTCATTTTACACTCTTGGCACACCTCCTTGTTTTGGTCTGACTTCTGTAGATTTCCAAATAGTTTTAAGAGTTAACAAGAGAAGCAAATTTCAAACAGAATAGAGCTGGAAGGGACCTTGGAGGTCTTCTAGTCGACCCCTTGCTCAAGCAGGAGACCCTATATCATTTCGGACAGGTGGCTGTCCAGTCTCTTCTTAAAAACCTCCAGTGATGAAGCACCTACAACTTCTGGAGGCAGGTTGTTCCACTGGTTAATTGTTCTCATTGTCAGGAGGTTTCTCCTTAGTTCCAGGTTGTTTCTCTCCTTGCTTAGTTTCCATCCATTGCTTCTATGTCTTGCCTTCTGGTGTTTTGGAAAACAAGTTGACCCCCCTGTTCTTCTTTGTAGCAGCCCCTCAAATACTGGAATACTGCTATCATGTCATCCCTGGTCCTTTTCTCCAGACTAGCCATACCCAGTTTCTGCAACTGTTCATATGTTTTTGTCTCCAGGCCTTTAATTATCCTAGTTGCTCCATGCATTTTTTCCCCAAAGTCTCATCATCTTTTTTGTAAGGTGGTGATCAAAAGTGGATGCAGTATTCCAGGTGTGGCCTTACTAAGGATTTATAAAGCAGCGCTACTACTTCCCGTGATTTGAGATAGTCTTCCTTTCCAAGCCAACCTGCAAGTTTGCGGTGGCAAAAAGGGAAGAAAGGAACACTATCTAGGCTGCCTAGAACTCCCGAACGAAAAAAACAGACTGAAGCAGAGAAAAAGGTTCAAAAAGGTGAATGCAATTCCTAGCCTTACCCTCAGCCAGTTCAGTGGGCTTCTGAGTGGTCTCTGGACCACCGCCTCCGCTCCTCGGCCCTGCTGCTCGGAAATTGGCGGCCCAGTTCCGCCTTGACCTCTGGCCTCCTCCTTGATGTCAGTTGCTCAGAGGAGCTGTATGCTTTTCTCCTGGGAGCAAAATCTTTCTCTTCCTGTATCAAAAGCAGGAGAAAGAACTTTAACAAAGCAATCCCTGGTGAGTCACTTACACAGGTAGTCCTCGACGTATGGCCACGATTGAGCCCAAAATTTATATCGCTAAATGAAACATTTGTTAAGTGAAGTTTGCCCCATTTTACGACCTCTTTTGCTGAAGTTGTTAAGTGAATCGCTGTAGTTGTTAAATTAGTTAAGTGAACCTGGATTCCCCACTGACTTTGCTTATCAGAAGGTCGCAAAAGGCGATCATGTGACCCCCTGGGACACTGCAACCGTCATAAATATGAGTCACTTGCCAAACATCTGAACTTGGATCACATGACCCTGGGGATGCTACTACGGTCATGTGAAAACGTCACTTTTTTCAGTGCCATTGCAACTTTGAATGGGCGTCACTAAACAAACTGCTGTAAGTTGAGGATTACCTGTGGTCATCTGGTGGTGAACATCCACCAAGGGCCAAGATAGCCAGATACAGAAATGGTACAGATATATATATATAAACCAAATAGGAGCAATATGGGGATTGGGTGGAGCTGGGAATCTCCAGTTAGCTGCACGGTTTCTGGTGACTATGCACCAGCATGATTTACAAAACACAACTGTTCTGGTTTTCCACATTTGGAACCACAGCCTATCAACTCTCTCATTTTATCCTAGTTGAGGATATTGTATGAACTTAACTTTTCTGTTTCTTTGCCCAGTCTAATTTGCTTCTCTGAACCATGGGGCTGGACTAAATGCTCTCTAGAATCCCTAGTTCTAAACCCAGGCTTGTTAATCCTAGTCCTAAATTCAGGTTTTGGTTTCCCTCAAATAATTCTCCCTCTTAAGGAGCCAGTAACTCTGGAAGTTCCATTCCTGCAGGCTTTATCATCTGAGCTAAAAACATTTCCCCAAACCTCAGGTGGTATTTAGCATTGAGTTTTGATTTTACTTTTAATTGTCCCACTGCTGTTTTTTAGATGTGATTTGGATCTACTGGCTGTGACTTTTAATCCATTATATAAGCCAAACAGACGTCTTACTGTACAATCCTGCACTTTCAGGCTGATGCCAGCAGAGGGCATTGTATTACAAGATCTAAAATCCTTCAAACATTCAAAACTGTAGCTCAAAAAACCTGCACCTTTACACATTTTTAATTGCCACTTTCTGGTTTCATGAGCAGTGGGGGAGGGGAGGGGTGAGAAGACAAGACAACCCTTCCATTCCTTGCCAGAAAAAAAAAATCTGTATTTAATGATTGTTTTGCTGAACCAAACTGCT
>NW_015386789.1:446203-470234 GCF_001527695.2 Protobothrops mucrosquamatus
AGAGAGAGAGAGAGAGAGAGAGAGAGAGAGAGAGAGAGAGAGAGAGAGAGAGAGAGAGAGAGAATCAGAAAAAGAAAACATTTTCATCAGGTACCTATTGTTGGTACTTCGTGGCAGGATCCAGAATTAGGTGAGGAGAAATTTGCTTCCCAAGAGTTACCCCAAATCAATTGGTAGTCATCATCCACAACTACCCAGATTGCAATTTACAGGTCTCTACTTCTTGATGGTTATAAAACCAAGCAAAAAGTCTACAGTCAGCAGGTGGTTTTTAAGACAGCATTCTGAAGGTCAGTTAGGACAACGGGTCTTTTTGGTTGGGTATTCTAATTTCTGAGACAAGATTCCTTTTCTGGTGTTCAGATGGGCAGGAGGGAGAGAGAAAAGCTGGCAAGGAACATGGCGAAACAGGAGCGCAATTCATGACCAGCTCTAACCATCTTGTGAATTTTCTGGCCAGAGTTAGTTAGACTCTGCCAAAGGGGTCGAGACTGTATTGCTGGTGCTCAAGACATCCTAATGGTTGGCAGGCACCACACCGAGCAGAGCACTGCCCTTCCTCAGAAGCCAACAGTCACGCTATGCCTTTTCACTGACACTATCTGACTCATGCAACCATTCAGCACAAATAGAAGAGGATTTAATTTAGATCTTTCAGCATCTAAGAGGCAGCTTTCCAAACGCAATTAATAAATAAAGGCTGGAGAACTACAACTCATTTGGGGCAGTTTCCATTCAAAAAGTTTGGCTTGGAGAGACATAACAGAAGGAGAACAAAAATGCAATCCTGGAGACCGGATACTGTGGTGGCTTGCCTAACCATGGTCTATGGGAGAATTTCTCTGGGGGTCCTTATAGATCCCCGAGAGAAATTCACCCACAGAACATGATTAGTTGAGACATTCAGATTTGGGGTGGAAGGAAGGAACTTCAAGTTTTTACAGAATCCAAAGTGCTGACAAGTTCTTAAGGACAGGAAAAAGGGCCAAGGAAATGCTTATTGCTGTGAGCTGTGAGCAAGTAGCACACAATGATGTAATAGTTAAAGCAGACTTGTCGGATTCTGGACAAGAAAATCCTCCCCTGGATTCTTGGAAAATCAGCAGGTTATGAATGGAATAAACAAGAACCTTCCTAACAATCATGGGATTTCTCAATAGGAATTTGGTTTCTTCCCTATATGGATTACTGGTGAGCTGCATTGCACCACATGTTGTGGGCCAGAGTGTCATGACAGGATCCCGTCCTTTGAAAAGCGAGCACAGCCAGGACAATAGAGTAAGGGGAAAATAGTTTTAATTCAATTAGATTTTAATTCCTTTTTTTTCCTGTTCAGTGGTGTCTAGTTCTTGGAAACTGCCTGGACTAACTAGGCCCTTGGCAAGGTTTTTCATAAGTGGTTTGCCATTGCCTCCTTCCTAGGGCTGAGAGAAAGAGACTGGCCCAAAGTCACCCAGCTGGTTTTTCATGCCTAAAATGAGACTAGGATTCAGAGTTTCCCAGTTTCTAGCCTGATTCCTTAACCTCCGCACCAAACTGACTCTCTTTTAATTAACTAAATGCAGTTAATGTGACAACTCCCAAATCTTTAAAATTGGAAAGCAGCTCTTCTCAAAAAGAGTTTCTGGAGGATGGATTGCAAGCCTGGGGTGCTAGGTTGGATATATAACTGATCCATAAGCTGAGCTGTTAGGACTTTCTATCCGTTGCCATTTGATTCTAGTTACACAACACAAACAAAGACTTTGGAATGTGCTACTTTTAGAATCCTAGCATTGTTATGTTTATCTGATTCGGCAGGTTTTCATGTTCTCACCACTGTTATTTTATTTTTACCATCGTCCAGCATTAAGTCAATAAGTACCAGGGATTGAGGGAAAATAAACACTATCAAATAAGACAGCATTGGTAGGAATTCTTGAAAGAATCAAAACATATCCAATATAGAGGGACTAATAGAGGCAACCAATTTTGTGATTATTTAAGTTAATAAAAGTATAAGAAAGGATGGGCATGCCTATGTTGCTTAAATTCTTTTGCATGAGTCTACTTTCATCCCAATAGGGCAGTCCAGCTAAACTTTTGTCAATCTTGTGCTTAGATTTGTGAACCCCAAATATCTAACTCAACCAACCAACCAAAGGCATTCTCTAAAGGAGCTCATCCATTAAAAAAATGCGGTCCAGAATCATTCTGATCAGCCATACCATCTCCCAGATTACAGATTCTATTCCCCTTTATTTACTATTTCCGATCCCTCCCCCACCACACCATAAATCAGCAAGCATTCAATACTTTCTAGGCATGCTCAGTTGTCACACATGAAGACTGAAGAATCATTTCAAAAGATCCCAAAAGTTCTCCCCCAACAAACACACACACACACATAAAACGGGGGAGAAAGGGGTATGTAGGATTGTGTGTGCCTGTGGTTACTTTTCATCTGCATGAAATTAAGCAGTTGAGAACTGCAGACATAACTGATGCAACGGCTATGCATTGTTGCAAATCCAGAGGGAAACGGAAACTTTGACTGACTGCAGCTCTTTAAAACAGCCATGTTTTTCCCTGGGTGCCTTCTGCAAAATCCTGAGAAAAGACACAACCTATATTCGTATCTTCATGTGCTCAACTACCTTTGGCCCTGAGAATGTGAAAAGCACAAATTAACAGTCCACATTCTGAAGAGAAGCTTGATCAACCTGAAGCAAGGATGGCTGACCTATAACTCATATAAAAAGGCAGACACCGAGTAAGATGTTCAGAGGGAACCACTGACATTTATGGACATGCTGATGTATTTATTAGCTGGAGTACAATGGGAGGGGATTTAAAGCTAAATGGGTTTTTTTTTAGGGCTGCTGCTTTTGACTTTTTTTTCTTTCTCTTATTTTTTTCCTCGCTCTTTTGTTTTTATTTTCCGTTTAAATGATAATATCCATTTATCCTTTCAATAATGATAAATAGTCAGCATACTAATATTATGTTCCGGTTTTTATAAAGTTCTCCATGGAGGTTTTTGTAGATGATATAATGAACTTTGTTCTATGCAAGCAATTAATTAATGAAAATCAGGAACTTTCAATTTCATGACAATTGTAAACTTCCTTCCTGTTTACTATTTTGTTCTCTTTATCCACTGTGTTTATTTTTATTTTTCTTCATTTGGTAGCTATTTATTCTTTTTTAATATTTAGTAAATAAAATGAAAAGTTAAAACAAACCCTACCTAGTGCAAAAATTAGACCACAAGCCAAATCTGTTTCCAATATGCCCTGCCATTAAAATTGAAACAAATGTGTATCATATCAGAGACACAACAAGATCCAAGGACTAAGTCATTCTGGTCCTTGACATAATTGTGGGGAAATTCCAGACTATCCATGGGAACACAGGAAAGACCCAAATATCTAGAGATGAATCAAGAAGTAGCAGATCCTAGAAATGTCAACTGTAGGACAAGCCCTTTTACTGCTACTCAGTTCTGCCGCAGCTCCAAGCACAGTATCAAGATTCAACATTTAAGGCCAGAAAAAACAGCAGTTTGTGGAAGAGTTCTGAATGAAAATTAACCAGCTGTTGAGTTTGAGGCACAAATGAAGATGAACAGAATGTTGGAAAAAGCAAATATCTTCCCTTCCCTTTGAGGTATACAGAGATCTTGCTGCCCCAGCCCTTTTTAACTGTTCTTGAAATTGTTGTAATTCATATTGTTGTCAAAGTTAGGTTGCAGATGGACCATAAGGTATGCAAATTTAAGGGCTGAAAGTGCAAGAGTATAAAAAAATGTTGATGTACATGGATGACCTACATAAACACCATCATCAAATGCAGGATAGATATGCCAAATCAGCAAAGCACCCAGATTATGGGGCATGAAATGAATGCTGTTTGGGTAATTTCTATCTAATGTTGTACAGACACATCTTAAGCATCCCTCTATACACATGAATTACATCTAAACTCTCCTATAGGGGCAAGGATATCAGTAGAACCCCTTAATAGAGAAGTTGAGAAATTTATAGCGTTGAGTCAGTCAGATGCATACAAACATGTAAACGGGATTAACTCTGATTATTACCAGAACGGATGGAGGAGGGTTAAGGCCAGGTGAGACAGTTCTCTTGCTTAAAACAAAGGTTCCAGCCCCAGAAAAGAGTAATTTCCCTTTTTTATAAACAGTCCCCTTTCGACCTTAATTTAACAATGCAATTATTCCAGAACAAAAGAACACACTTACTGGCATTACTGTGCAATTCCAAGAGGAAGCGGTCACAAGCTCATTGACGCAGCTTTTCTGGCTTAGCATCTCGGAGGCGCTCAAGTTACTTTTGGTCCTTCTAGAGTCTAATTCTGGAGTATTCCAAGAATTTGTCCCGGCACTTGCCCTTCTGGAATTCTGCTCAATCGCGTAGATGCGTGCCGTGGTCCCTTCTGGTTTGGAAGGATCAGTAGATGACCTACATGGAGTCCGAGGATTTACGTGTTCAACCTCTTTGGCTAGAGAGTCTTCCAAAGAACGCAATCCTCGTCTTGTCCGCCATGAGCTTCTTACCGTGATGTTCTTGGCCTCAGATGAGTTTGTCCCCAGAATACTGTGACTCTTCCAACCGACCGTCTCCATGGGCGGTTCACTGTTTTTTTCGGTGGTGTCCGAAGGCCTTATTGTAATACTGCTTTTAGAAATGACCGTTTCTACTCTGCTTCTCAGAACAGAGTCTCCATTTTTATCAGGCTCTGGTAACTTTACGGTTATACTGCTCTTGTTAAATGAGAAATCGTTAGGAATGCTGGTTGCATCTACTCCTGGAGAGAGTTCACTTGGAATGGCTTGAATTGTAGCATCAACTGTGCTGCTCCTTGGAGTAATTGGCTCAGATGGGTAAATGGTGATGCTGCTGGTCATTTTATGTGCTACTGTCTTACAGGTGGCAGGCAGTTTTTCACAGCTGGTTTCCAGACCAGAACCTACACCACCCATGATTTCCTTCACATCTTTCTCCACAATTGCAGGTTTGATGACGGCTTTCGAACGCAGAGCTTCTCTTGGACTAAAGGGCCGTCGGGATTTCAAACCTGACATTGCACCAGCTGCTGTCATTTTTGATGGTCTACTGAGGTCTTCGCTGCTTGCGCTTCTATCGTTTTCAAAGGAAGAGATATGAGCGGATCCCCTGGAGGTTGTGAATTCTCGGGAAGTGGTTTCTTTTTTTATTCCTAAGTCTAAAGTAGCAGAAATATTTCCAAATTTGCTTGTCCTTTCCTCGGTGCGGGATTTCTCAATGCGGCTGGGATTGACAGCTTTGGATCTTGTTGCTTTTAGGTCCAAATTGTTGCAGTTTACATTCGACGAAAGAGCTTGGTCCATTTCCTCTTTTTGAGCAATTGGATGGTTCTGCGAGGTATCTTCTTGGCTTTTGGAAATGAGCCAAGGCTTCGATAAAAGAGAAGGTTTTGTCATTCCATGTGGAGGCTCCATAGACTCTCGGAAGTTGACTACCTTTTGAGAGTCCTCTTCCAAGTGCTGCCTACGAGCTGAAAACGTAGCTTCCATCTTTGAGCTCATGGATTCAGAAGTCAGGGTTTCTCCTGAGGGATACTGCCCATAGGATGAAGCAGCGCCATTTGGAGGCCCACCATTAGTTTTGGAGGTGCGAGTATCAGTGGTAAGAACCAGTGATTCCGTGACATGCATCTTCAGGCCCTTTTCAGAAGATGGTCCTGCGAATTCTGGTTTGCTGGGCTGGTCTTCGAGGTCATCAGGTTTAACATGATGAGCAGCGTTCAGTGGCTGGGGTTCTTTTTCAACTCTATTCCTTGTGGTATGTTCGTTTTTGGGTTTTGAAGAGATCTTCCAAGATTTATGCTCCTGGGCTGCAGGTGGATAACGGCTAAGCACTGAAGGCTGCTCCCTAGATTTCTTCACTTCAGTGGCCGAGGTGCCGCTGTCTTTTGGCGGAGAACAGTTCACACCTAAGGTTGATTTGTCTTCTACCCATTTAGCATCAGTTGATAAAGAGTCTAATACTGCATATGTGCCAGATGTTTTGGCTGCTCTTCTGCTGTTCATATTAGGGCTTGTAACTCGCTTGCTACTTTGGCCATAACATTCATTATTCAATTCTCGATTGCGTAGCCTCTCCCGCCGGTGTTGAGGTGAAAGTTCCCGTGACTTAGGCTTAGAAACTGCTGACTCAGTTGTAACAGTTCGATGCTTGGGTCGGTCGTGCTTAGCTCGGCTGGGCACGTTCACGTCCTCCATCTCTGCTTCACCGTTCTCCAGCTCTTTCTGCTTTTTCATCTCTATTTTTATTTCTTCCAGCTGGCCCACGAGGATTGTGTTCTTATTCTGTTCACTCAAGTAGCTGTCGTGGAGGTCATTGTTTTTGGCTCTAAGAGTTTTAAGCTCCTCTTCCAAAGACTCAAAATGTTTCATCTGGGTCTTAAGCTTCTCAATTTCTTGATTGAGGTCCCTCACTTTGTTGTCTTCTTGGTTTTTATTCTTCTGATTTTCAGATTTGTTTCGAGTTTCATTTTCCACAAGCTTTAGGTAGTCCAAGCTGGCTTTTCTCCTGGTTTCTTTTGAGGATAGTGCTGAAGTTGTCAAGTCAACCTCAATCCTTAGGTCATTTCTGTCAATTATACTATTGGACGATCTCTCCAGCAGATTTGATGTATTGCGAGTTTGGTCAGCCCGATTAAGTTTATTATTCTGTTCCAGCTTTTGGGTGAGCTCTTGGATCAGCTTTTCGTTCTGCTTCTCCTTTTCAGTGAAATGTTTTCTTTCACTGACAAAAATGAGGGCTAAAGATTTCATCTTTTCCAGTTCACTCATTAAGCTTTGCTCTGTTTTATCCAGCCGGTCTTCTGACTGTTCCAGTTCTTTCACTTTCACCCTAAGAACTTCCAGTTCTGTTGAAATCTTCTTGGTCAGGTTTTTCTCCTCGTTGAGGCTGAGGCAAAGCTGAGTACAGTCATTTTTACTCCGACCAAAGGCCTCCTCCAGTTTCTCCAGCTCAGCCATTCGCTTCTGAAGCCTCTCGATTTCAGATTTCAGCTCTCGGGTGAGGCTCTCCTCGTCCTCAAGCTTGGTCTTCATCAGCTGGCACAGCTCTTCTGCCTTTCGGATCTCCTCGTCCTTGCCTTCTATTTTCAAAACTCTCTTTCGCAAGGTTTCCACATCAGCCAACATGCTGGAGTTGCTGCCTTCCGCCTGGATCACTTTATCCTGCAAGTCTAAAAGCTCGTCCTCTGCTTTCTGGAGATTTCGTGTGGCTTCCTCTAACTCATCAAGGCGGCGGCTGAGACTCTGAAGTTTGAAGCGCAAATGCCGATTGGAGGTCTCTTTATAAGACGAGTAGTCAGCCATGTTTGCCCCTCAGTTTATTTCCCTTTCCTATGTCTCAAACGAAATTTTCAGTTGGTGGGTTCTTTTCCGTGATTTCATAAAGCTTTGTAGAGAATCGGCACCTAAAAAAAGAAAGAAAGAAAGGAGAAAGTCAATACAAAGAATGTGACCTCAGTTTTACCTTTGAATGTGTAAATAGTTTGTGAATGGTTTCATATTTGCTCATTGAGAATGTAATTGTGACGTGCTTTTTAACATTTTCACCACAGGCTAAATAAATAAGTAATGGACTTAACTTTGATTACTGCGAAATTAAATGAAATCAGACCCAGTATTTGTGGTGGCCCCATCCATTTTGGCATGGGTCCTATGACCCATCACACAGGGTCCCAATATCTTGGCATAAGCCAGGGGTGTCAAACTCACAACATCACATTGCCAGCAATGGGGTGGGCGTGGTTTTGTCATGATGCATCCAGCCAGCAGGCCGGCAGTTTGACACCCCTGGCATAAGCAAACAGAAGCCCCACTAATTTAGGATACGGCCACCGAGATAGCACAGAGACCTTATGTGCATACCAATTTATTATTCTCCGACATAAAATGCACAATGGGCATGAAGGTTCAGTAGGCCAGCATGTTGTGAGACCTCCTTGGACACGACTTATGTCATCCATGTTGTACACTGACCAACAATGGCACAACCCCCGCAGTCACACTAAAGCAGGACAGACCATTTCCTTATAGTGGAAGACATGGCTTGCTTTCCATGTCTCTAGCCCTGTCCAGCTGGAACTTCAAGAGAAGGCAGGGGATGTGTGCGGGTGAGCAAATTGTACCCTGCTATGACCCAAAGACAGAAACGATGGCATAGAGTCCCTAAGAGGGCCAAGGATGAAAACGAAAGAAGAAAAAATCAAGTTGATATCACACACTTAAACAAGCCAAAAATATCATCCCGCATCTTCTTCTCCTTGGCAAGCCCCTCCCTCTACATCCTGATGCCATCTGGTTGCAAGGGAAACCCTTTTATACCCCAAGAGCAAGCTCTTGTGATACGAATCACCCACAGTCCTGTTACACCGTTCCCACCTAACAGATGTCCTTTTCCAGAGAGTTAGTTCACTTCCTTTTCCTTTCCTACTGCTGAATTACTCAGCCTTGTAAAAAAAAAAATGGGCAAAGGAGCATTTTGTAGATTTGAGACAGGGAGCCCAGCTTGAGCTGGGACTATTACCTCGTACAGGCTGGAGAACACTTGGACTTGGCCCATGGAATTAAAATGGACATCAGAGCAATTAACAGAAGAGAAAGGAAAATCACTGCAGGAAAGTCTGAGATAATTACAACTTCCATAAAGACTTCTTTCTTTCTTTCTTTCTTTCTTTCTTTCTTTCTTTTTCTTTCTTTCTTTCTTTCTTTCTTTCTTTCTTTCTTTCTTTCTTTCTTCTTCTCTTTCCTCCTCCTCCTCCTCCTCCTCCTCCTCCTCCTCCTCCTCCTCCTCCTCTTCTTCTTCTTCTTCTTCTTCTTCTTCTTCTTCTTCTTCTTCTTCTTCTTCTTCTTCTTCTTCTTCTTCTTCTTCTTCTTCTTCTTCTTCTCTTTCCTCCTCCTCCTTCTTTTGCAAAATGATCCCAAATTCAAGTATGGAGCTAATTTGGAGCTAATCTCTACAGGCCTACAACCTGACCTACTATACTAGTCATACAACACAGTTAACCAGGTCAGTTACAAACCTATTGGTTCCTTGAATCCAAGGCATTGTACAAATCCAGATTGTCTCTTAAATTCAATAAACATTTTGTATGTAACAACCACTGTAAGATTGCTTTCCTTACTCCTAACTCCATGCTAGGTTCAAATATCACACTAAGCCACAAAGGGATTTGTTTGGTTTTGCTTTATGAGACCTATGAATCCAGCACAGTGTGTAAAATATTCTTTGTGGTTTAGTATTATGTCAAAATTAGATCACTGTGGCTTGTTCAGACCAAGCACAGTGTGTCTAACAAAGCAATATTTTAAAAGATATTAGCTTTTCCCAATATTTTTACCAAGTCTGTGGGCCTTCAGATGCTGCTGATCTACTATCCTAGCATAGCCAGTGGTGAAAGAGAAGTGGAAGTTGTTGGGATGGGATGTCTTACTAACCTGGAAAAGCAGAAGAGGAAACAAGACCATTGCAAATGTCTATGGAGATTCTCAATCATCTAGGTCATGGTTGTCCCAAACATGCTTTTTCCAAAAGGCAACGGGACTTTCTTGTTTCTTTTCCCCTTGAAAACATTTCGCTTCTCATTTAAAGAAGCTTCTTCAGATGATAAGCGAAATGTTTCAAAGGGGGAAAAAACCCCAAAAAAGTCCAGTTGCTTTTTGGAAAAAAGCACCTTTGGGACAAGACCATTGCAAGAGAGACCTTGGCCCAAGGCAGTAGGGAGGCTTGTGAGGAGAAAGAAACTTAGAGCACTTCCTCCTTAATTACATTATATATAGACTGAGAAGGATAACCTCCTTGATAAGCTGTCAGGTTCTGTTCTATCAGGGGTCTTCAAACTTGGCCCTTTTATGACTTGTGGATTTCAGCCAGGCACACTGGCTGAGGAATTCTGGGAGCTGAAGTCCACAAGTCATAAAAGGGTCAAGTTTGAAGACCCCTGTATTATATTATTCTCCTGGTAATAAATATCTTCCAGAAATCCAAAGGGTTCTTCTTTCCTACATTTGCCAGCCTCAAAGGGCTTGGCCACTGTACTTCAGCCATGGTTATTTGTCTTCACAAAGCTATTTAGCCTTTGACCCACACACAAGATCTTGCCAAGGGTGGGAAACTCTGTCTTAGTCCAACATCTTATTTCTCATTGTGGCCAAGGGACTGCTTCTCCCTTGTAAAAAGAAGACAGAGGGCAATTGCTCCCCTGCCATTCTTCCCCTGCAACTTGAACTAGGCTGCTCACAACTTGGGAGGTAAGGCTAGGTCTTCAAGGCTAATAGCCCTTAATAGACTTGTCCTTCATGAATTTATCCAGTTCATTTTAAAGTCATCCATGTTCAGGGCTATCATCATGTATTCTGGCAATGAGGTCCTCAAGGTAATTTGTACCATGTGAAGTTGTGTTTTCCTTTGTTTGTTCTAAATCTCTTTCCAATCAATGTCCTAGGATGACCCTATAACCACCTAACCACTTCCTTCTAGATTTTCCTCATTCCATCTAGGTCTTCCTCACTACTCTGCAGAATTACCCTTCTTATCCAAGAGCTTTTTTGGGGGGCTTCTTTTAATTTGATCAGCTGTTTCCACAGCTTTCTTTGCAGCCTTAGAGTACTAGAAAATTGCATTAAAATATAAATTGCAATGCCCCACCCATTCAAGTGATGGATTCTCCATTTTCCCCACGAAGTGCATTCCAATGGCAGGGTTCTAATTACTGCAGAAAATTTAGGGTTTAAAGGGAACAGGGGTCCTTTTATCATAAATATTTATATGTTGCCTTTGTGTGGAGAAAAGTATTTAACACAAAAATATTCAAAATAAAAAGGAGGGTGTGGAGATGGTGAAAGCTCAGAGGGCAGGAATACTATAAACAGCCTTTCCCCATTCCCCTTTTTAGTTTTATTTTTCGGTTGCTTTTTATCATTCTTTATTGGGACAAACCAAACATCAACAAAACATTCAAGATAAAAAGGAACAAAGTAGTTGTAAAAAAAATGGAACAAGAACAAAAAGCAAACACTGGAGAGGGGAAAACACAGTTGTGGGCATATGGAAATATACAAACAGACATTTGTGGTCTTAAGGAGAAAGACAAAAAAAATTAAACATCTGCATTCAATACTTCTATCTGGAAAGGCACTGATACAGATGGAGTTTATCTACTAGAATGACATTATTGCAAATAGTGAAAGATTTTTCTTTCCGTTCCTGAGATGGCACTGCTGTAGCTGCTCTTAAAACCAAAACGATAACTGAAGGTTAGCCTGACTTTGCCTCTGGAGTATTATTTAGCAGCCAAGACCATGCCACTCCAGATGTTTTCTTCCCTTTTTAAAGGGCAGGGCTTCCTGTCAACCAGACAGGAACAGGGTTTTCTTTTCCTTTATAAATAGCAACCACTAAAGGTAGCTTTGGGCTAAGTTAAATTAAAAATGTAAAATGGCCTCTCCCAGCATCTTAGACTAGGAAGACTCAACATCTGATATTCTCCAGATGTTTTGGATGACACTTCCTCCAATGCTTTGCCATAAATCATAAATCTGGAAAATACCAGGTGACCTTAGAATACTCTTCCTTACCCTGATGCTTGGAAGGCACTCCTGTAGCGAGAAGAGGTTTAATGAA
Organism: Protobothrops mucrosquamatus; assembly: GCF_001527695.2. Lineage (NCBI taxonomy): Eukaryota > Metazoa > Chordata > Lepidosauria > Squamata > Viperidae > Protobothrops > Protobothrops mucrosquamatus. The sequence goes on from NW_015386789.1 coordinate 457,885, forward strand.
ATGTCTTTATATTGTAAAAATGAGAAGATAGGGCAATGACAGCCAGTTTGGTCTAGTGCAGGGGTCTTCAAACTTGGCCCTTTTATGACTTGTGGACTTCAACTCCCAGAATTCCTCGGCCAGGCACGCTGGCTGAGGAATTCTGGGAGTTGAAGTCCACAAGTCATAAAAGGGCCAAGTTTGAAGACCCCTGGTCTAGTGGTTAAGGCGCCAGCTAGAAACCCGGAGACTGTGAGTTCTAATCCCACCTTAGGCATGAAAAAGCCAGTTGGGCGACTTTGGGCCAGTCAGTCTCTCTCAGCCCAACCCACCTCACATGGTTGTTGTTGTTGTGGGGAAAATAAGAAGAGGATGGTGTGTTGTATATGTTCATCGCCTTGAGTTATTATTTGTAAATAATTAGGTAGGATGCAAATCAATAAATGACTTTCTATATGGTCTATATCGGGGGGGGGGTTCAAACTTTGCAAGTTGAAGATGTGTGGACTTCAACATCCAGATTTCCATACTTTTTAAAGTTGCCTAGTTTGAAAAACACTTATCCAGGATTTAATAATATTCTAAATGTTGAGCTAAATCTATATTAATGCATGGATTTTTTTTCTTTAATTTTTGTTCATTTTAATTGCTCTGCTCTGCTAATTTATCGTATTATCACTATATTGTGTTAGATAGATAGATAGATAGATAGATAGATAGATAGATAGATAGATAGATAGATAGATAGATAGATAGATAGATAGATATAAACAGACAGACAGACAGATAGACAGATGATTGAGATAGATGAGAGACAGATAATCAGAAAAGAAAAATCTAAGCTCCAGAGATTACACTTTTATAGGTCAATCAATGTTGTATTAGTTACAAACTTTCTAGTGCCTTGAAACTCTTCTTCATGATAGAGTTTTGATTTAATGATGTTGCTTTGCTGAGTATTCTTCTAGTCCTCAAACTTAGGACCCTGAATAAGAGAGTGGAGAATTTTAGGAATGTAGAAATATGCAAAAGTAAAGCTCCAGAGTGTCTCTGCTCTCATCACTTCCCAATTATCTGTCCAGAAACTTTGTTTCTCATTCAGTAAACTAAAGTCAGCAGCTTTTGCTGACAGCATTAAGCACACTAGTTTATTGAGATTCCAGCAAGTTTAGATTCCCTGATGATTTGCTGACCTTCTAAGCTAAGGGAAGCAAAACAAAGTAAAAAAAAACATTTACACACTATGCAGATGATATGTTCTGCTGCAGGAACAAATCATCTTGTTTCAGCCTGTCAAGGTAGGCAAGAAGAATAAGGAACTGAAAAGGGGAGGGGATATTAAAGATAAAAGCTTTCTTTTTTCTATACTACTAGTAGTGAAGAATGTTTTTATTAAGACACACACACATGCAGAGGACTAGAAATGTGTTCCCACAGCACCTTTTTTGTGATTATTTTTTAGTTTATCTTTCTCTTTCACCAGTTCAAAGGCTCCAAGTGACTGGAACAGGCAATAAAAGGCACAGCCATGGCCTCATATTATCATTGAAATGAAGAATAACATGGATGCTACCTAATAGCACTTAGCACTAAGACTTATATACTGCTTCACAATTCTTTACAGCCCTCTCTAAGCAGTTTACAGAGTCAGCATATTGTCCCCAACAATCCGGGTCCTCATTTTACCGACCTCAGAAGGATGGAAGGCTGAGCCAACCTTGAGCAGGTGATAATCGAACTGCCGGCAGTTGGCAGTCAGCAGAATTAGCCTGCAGTACAGCATTCTAACCACTGTGCCACCTAAGCAGAAGGAAAAGCAGAAACATAGACTCATAGGGCTGGAAGGGAGCTGGGAGGTCTTCTAGTCCAACCCTGTGATAAAGGCAGAAGACCTTATATCATCCTAGTCAAATGGTTATCCAGTCTATTTTTGAAAACCTCCAGTGATGGAGCACTCACAACTCTGGGAGGCAAGCTATTCCATTGATTAATTGTTCTCACGGTCAGAAAGTTTCTCCTTATTTCTAGGGTGCATCTCTCTTTAACAAGCTTACATCTATTACTTCTTAACCTGCCTTCAAAATACATCAGAAAGCCCCTTTTGCATGGAAAAAAGCTCCTTGTGTCACTGTAGGTTTCAAGGAGAAAATGGCACTTGTTTGCATGCAATTTTTATTAAAACTTTTAAACAAGAAGATAAAAAATAATGCAAACTAATATAAAGTAACGAAAAAAAAAGAAATTAAAAAAACTGAAAAGTGCTAGAAAAGAAAAAAGTTGAAGCAAAATAGAAAAGAAAAAGTTATAAAGTAGTGGCTTCTAATATTCTTCACAACAGTTATAAAGTACAAATATATTTTAATTTCTCTCTCCAAAGTTACAACTCATTACTCTTGTTTCTATACTCTATCCTATCTAATCCTCAAAACCATAAATCAGAAGTTCATTTATTTTCGTGTTTATGCAAAAAGGCCCTAAGAGGCTTCCAGACACCAATAAATGTAGGTAATACCTTTTCTCTAATCAAAGAAATCAATTTATCCATTTCAGCAAAGTCTGACAAGTCCACTAAACGTTCCTCCACGGTGGGCAGTGCTGAATCTGTCCACGAAGAAAAATGACAACTTCATCACCACCCCTGGTCATTTGTCAAATACAACCCAGAAAAAAAGAAAGGAAAAATTCTGGTCTCTGAAAAAATGCTGACCAGTCAAACTGTGAGCCAGCTCAGTCTGTGGTGGATAAATTTGTGCAAGGAGAAAGCCTGAAATGAACTCTTACAGAGCCGGCTGTTTAGGGCACCAAGTACAGATCTGGAACAAAGAGATGGATGGTCACTAGACAGCATAACAAGAGAAGGACGGTCACTAAACAGCATATCAAGAGAAGGTTGGTCTCTAAACAGCGTAACGAGATTCTTAACACAGAGCAAGGAAGAGAGAATGGAATGGAATGGAATAATAATAATAATAGTAGTAGTAGTAGTAGTAGTAGTAGTAATAATAATAATAATAATAATAATAATAATAATAATAATAATAATAATAATAATAATAATAATAATAATAATAATAATAATAATGTTGGAAGGGACCTTGGAGGTCATCGAGTCCAACCCCCTGCTCAGGCAGGAAACCCTACACCATTTCGGACAAATGGCTGTCCAGTCTCTTCTTAAAAACTTCCAGTGTTGGAGCACTCACCACTTCTGGAGGCAGGTTGTTCCACTGGTTAATTGTTCTAACTGTCAGCAAGTTTCTCCTTAGTTCTAGGTTGCTTCTCTCCTTGATTAGTTTCCATCCGTTGCTTCTTGTCCTGCCTTCAGGCGCTTTGGAGAATAGCTTGACTCCCTCTTCTTTGTGGCATCCCCTGAGATATTGGAACACTGCTATCATGTCCCCCATCGTCCTTCTCTTCATTAAACTAGACATACCCAATTCTAGCAACCGTTTTTTATATGTTTTAGCCTCCAGTCCCCTAATCATCTTTGTTGCTCTTCTCTGTACTCTTTCTAGAGTCTCAGCATCTTTTTTACATCGTGGTGACCAAAACTGGATGCAGTATTCCAAGTGTGGCCTTACCGAGGCATTGTAAAGTGGTATTAATACTTCACGTGATCTTGATTCTATCCCTCTGTTAATGCAGCCTAGCACTGTGTTGGCTTTTTTGGCAGCTGCAGCACACTGCTGCCTCATATTTAAGTGATTGTCCACTAGGACTCCGAGGTCCCTCTCACAGTTACTACTATTGAGCAAGGTACCCCCTATACTATACCTGTACATTTGGTTTTTCTTGCCTAAATGTAGTACCTTACTTTTTTCACCATTGAATTTCATTTTGAAGGGACCTTGGAGGTCTTCTAGTCCAACCCCCTGCTCAAGCAGGAGAACCTATACCATCTCAGACAAGTGACTATCTAGTCTCTTCTTAAAAATCTCCAGTGATGGAGCACCCATATATCACCTTGATGTATATATTTCAATAATAGCGCAATTTACATGTTAGTCCTTTCCCAGAGTCTCTGAATAGCACACAATCAACTTTTTGTTACAAGGAATTTCCATCCAGGAAGCAGTCACAACACACACAGAATGTGTGGTCCCACTTTCTTGCTCCCCAGATGTTAATTGCCTCTGAACAAGCAGGTTCATTTAGCCATTGTGGCTAATCCTTGCCTCCTTAAGCTCAGAGCCGCTGTCACATTTTCGGGGACTCCGCCAAGTATAAATACTTCCAGTAGTCCTCAATTTACAACCATTTCTTTAGCGACCATTCAGAGTTACAATATTATTGAAAAAAGGGACTTAATGGCCGATCTTCGCCACTTACCACTGTCGCAGCATCCCCAAGGTCACGTGATCAAAATTTGGGCCTTTAGCAATCGGCATGCAATTTGTGAGACTTGCAGCATCCCGAGTTCACATTATCACTATTTGAGACTAGCCAGCTTCTACCAAGCAAAGTCAATGAGGGAAGCTGGAATGGCTTAACGGCCACATGATTCATTTAATAGCTGTAGTGATTTACTTAATGAAGCTGGCAAAAGAGTTTGTAAAATTGGGAGCATCTTACTGAGAACCCTTGCCTTGCCTAGCAACGGAAATTCTGGTCCCTAATGCGGTCGTAAATAGAGGAATACCTGTACTTCAATAGCATCCTCAGGATTATAGGTTACCCAGTCCTGCCCCTCTTCTGTCTCCCACTAGGCTGATGATTGATTTGTGTTAAAGGCCCTTCGCTCACCTAACCAAGCTCATAGCTGAGATGAAATATCTATAATGTTCAGTTTATAGACATTGATATCCGTGCTAATAAAATGCAGGCTGAATTTAGCCAACCCTTTCTGGAAAGTAACAGTTTATCCCATCAAGCTGCTTTTTCAATTTTATTGCTGAATTAGCCTGTTAATATTAATAAAACACAAAGTGGATAGCCCCCAGGGAAACCGAGAAGGTTAACTTTTTCATTTCCATACTGCAAAACAAACATGCCCCTCTCTTTAAATCTGTCTTGAACCCAACTGAATACATCTGGCACTGCAAGCAGCTCCCCCAACCTCCTTGTTTACAGCATCAGGACACTACCAGTCTTGCTTCTTTTCAACAAAAGGAAAAGCAACATGCGTGCAAATAACCAGGAACACTTGCCAGGTTCAAAGCACTAAAGCAGGGGTGTCCAAGCTGGGCATCTTTAAGACCTGTGGACTCCAACTCCCAGAATTCCCCAGCTAGCATGGCTGGCTGGGGAACTCTGGGAGCTGAAGTTCACAGGTCTTAAAGTTGCCAAGGTTGGACATTCCTGCACCAGAGTTTATTATTGCTACCTATGCAGAAGAATCTGGTCAACTAACAGTCAAAACTAAATGGGCACTAGATAAGAGTCAATGGAATTCATGGGAGGGGCTGGACTTGAGTTTCTTGTGGCTGCGCAATGACTCCAAACTGATGACACGTTTAACCCCGCCTTCCAGTTCAGCCTGCTCATCTCCTACAATGGGTGTGTGGAACCTTCGCTAGGCTTAAGTCCCCTCTATTATTAAAAAGCAATCAATCTCCCCCACTTCCCTTCTTCACACCTCAAATGGCTGCCGAATGTTTTTTTGCTCTTCACTGCTGATGCTGCCATACCCGCTTTGCTTCTTTGCTTCTTAAAAGTGACCCAAAGCCATCTCCTTGATCGGTGAATCTAACCCAAACCTTGCTGAAATTCTCCATACAGGTAGTCCTCAACTTACGACCACAATGGGACCCAACATTCCTGTTGCTAAGCAAGGCAGTTGTTGTGGATGTTAAGTGACTCGTGCCCCATTTTATGACCTTCTTGCCACGGTTGTTAAGTGAATCACTGCAGTTGTTAAGTGAATCTGGCTTCCCCCATTGACTTTGCTTGTCAGAAGCTGGCTGGAAAGGTCACCAATGATCCTGGGACAGTGCAACCGTCACAAATATATGCCAGTGGCCAAGCACCTACATTTTGATCACGTGATCTTGGGGGTGCTGCAGCGGTCATTAAGTGTGAGAACTGATAAGATACTTTTTTCAGTGCCATTGTAACTTTGAATGGTCACTAAACAAATGGTTGTAAGTTGAGAACTACCTGTATTGTCTTCAGAATGGACTATGTTGGGGCTGACATCCACTGGCTCAAGGCTCCTTCTTCCACTTTATCCCAAGGGTTTTGCTAAGGCCCAGCATAGAAATTGACTTGGAGTCTAAGGACAACCGGAAGTTATGACCTGCGAATTAGGAAACCTTACTTTGCAGTTAATCAGAAATGTCAGCTACTTCACCCATTTCTGCTGGACTCTGAGTCACCTGCCAAATAGTCTTGCGTGAGTCCCCTGCCTTTGCATTCCAGGTTGGTGGCAGAGCTTAATAATCAGCTCTGTCGAATCTTCCAACACGTCTTTGCTTTGCACACCCCTCCGGAACCCGGCTGCTTGGCTCACAACACCGCACACTTTTGAGTTATTGTTCCTGGATTTCCTCTTGGCATTCAAACACAACTTAGGAAAACAATGCCAGGGCCCCGTGTGAGTCAGCTGCAGGAGGCACAACATTCCATGTTGGTGTGGCTCAGGAGTCACAAGTACGCCAATGGGGACCGTTCAGGTTAGCGCACAGGGCTCCGGGCAGTGCCACCCAACGGGAAAGCCACAAATACAAGCACAAAATTTAGCGCTGTGCAGTCGGTCTTTAATTCGGCATTGTCAGGATGTGTTCAGTTGGCTTCTCTGGGATCTCGCCAAAGAAATCCATGGAATTTGGCATCTGGAGTAAAAGTCGGCACTCAGAAACACCCAGTTTTCCTGTTTTGCTTTGTTTCTTTAAAAAAAAAAAAAAAAAACTGGCTTGAAGCCTGCACCCTAATCTCTATACCCAAAGCAAGCTCTGAATTTGATAATTCCTTTCCTCTCCAGCCTCAGAACTATCAGCAGGTTTAAGAATAGTTGCGGACATTTTGAAGCCAAGAGCTGCTGGTATGGGAAGTCCTTGCTAGGCAGATAGACTACTCCTGTAAAGCGGGTGCTGTATAGAAAATCCAAACCTAAAGAGCTGTCTATTTTTCTCCTCTCCTGCCAAGGTACATTCCTGTGTTAGGCTCCAAGAACAATCACCGAAGAACCCCTACTAACTTCCCGATTTCTTTTGTTTTCATTCTAACTAGCCTTGTGGAAATTAAGTCTATTTTTTCTACCATGTTGTGGTCCATGTAGGTTGCACACAGATCATTTTTTAAACTTCCTCCGCTCAGCTAAGCTCCGTTGAAACAGGCAGCTGAACTGGCAACAATCTGGATTGAAGCATTTCAGATTGCGGGCAATAAGCTGTGCACAAAAATGTCACGGATGAGCATAAAAGGCCTGAAGCATCGCCTATCTAGTTCAGAATTCTGGAATGCAGAACAGGAAGTCTCATGAATCCAGACAGTTCACAAATATGGACAGAAAGGAGACTATCTCATTTTTTTTTTCTATCCTCATTCTGCAGAAACTGGTATTGAAGGAATGTTGTCTACAATTCTAGGGGCAATAAACAGCCAGCAAGTTGACTTACCACTGATAGGCCAGACCTGTACAAATTTGTCCATTCTCTTTTAAAAGCCTCCCTACAGGCATCTATGACCCCACAAACAATGGAAACAAATTCCATTGTTTAATTTAGCATCATGTAAAGAAGACTTTCTTGAATCCGTCCTCATTCTCCTTGCTCTTCATTCTGACTGCCGGCCTCAAGTTCTTCTAACATTATGAGAAACAAAAACAAAAAGTTTGTTTTTCCACTCTCCCCCATGATTTGACATACCTGTGTCATGTCTTCTTTTAACTGCCTTCAGTCTAAGCTTAAAAGCCCCAACTGTGGACATCTTTCTCCATAGAAGATCTGCCTCATCTCTCTAATCATTTCAGTTGCTCTTTTTTTGCAAACTTTTTAGCTAGGTGTTCCTCTACTGAGGAGGCTGGGTTTGCAGTGGCTAATCCTTAGATGCCTGGTCAAAATTTGCTACCCTAGAAAGTCTGAGGGGTCCTTGGTGGCTTTTGAGTTTGGTTGTTTTCTTGCAAATATTTCATTACCCAAACTAGGTAGCATCAAAAGTGCTCATGTTTGGGTAATGAAACGTTTGCAAGAAAACAACCAAGCTCAGAGACCATCAAAGACCCTTCATTTCAACCCTGAGCTACAAATATTCTCTTTTATTGGTACCTAGAAAGTCTTCATAAGAACAATTTTTGTGGGGCAAAGTCTACCTGAGAGCTGAATGTTAGGATTCTCAGGCTGGAGTCCTACGTGAGCTTTTAGGAGCATAAAACCAAACTTTTCTCAACTCTTCCGTTGCCTCTGACCACATCACCACATCACTGTCTCTTGGTTCAAAGCAAAGGAAACCAGCAACAACAATGACAACATCTTCCTAAGAACACCTATGCTCCCAGAAGGATAGGCAGGATAAGAACATGTCCAGAAGACTTGCAGTGGGAAGTAACTCCTATAATTTGAGTGTATTAAATCCTGACTAATCAAAACAGAAGCCAGCTAGCAAAAATAAAAGCACAACACTTGTCTTAAGGACTTTCCTAAAGGAAAGCAGAGTGTGGGGGGGGGATTGTGGAAAACCTGGTGGGGGGACATTCCAGAGCACAAAGACTGCCCCCAAGAGGCACATTTCTAGGCCCCATAAGGGAGCAATGAAGGGGCATCAGTATAGGCAGCCAAGAAATTGGGGCAGAACCAAAGGAAATTTCTTAGCTTTGTTATATGAATACAGCAAACACAAAGTTCCCTGGCAATTTGGAAGAGCTAGATCAGTGGGGGGGTTTCCCCAAGCTTGGCAACTTTAAGATGTGTGGCTGGGAGACTTCTGGGAGTTGACGTCTGCACAATTGCCAAGTTTGAAATACACTGAGCTGGATCATGGTTGATCTTGCCCAGGGTCCAGAAAACAGCACCCACAGTGGGCAGAGAGGACATGCTCTCCACAAGGAGGTTATGCCTGATGCTGAGTCATTCCAGAAGAAAGCATCTTGTCTTTAGCAGGGACTGGTTTCTGACTTGAGGCAGAACTTGTCTGCAATTATTTTCCCTCAAGTGAGGAAAGGTGGTTCTTAAGGGTGGGGCTGGGCAAAGATGAGTTCCAGATACTTAATTTGCCTATGAATTTCCTATGGACAAACTCTTTCAAACTTCATTTTTTTCCCCCATGCTCTAATGTCATTCTCAGATCCCACCTGAAGTCACCAGGAATTGCTTCAGATGGAGAACTCTAGGGAAAATGAAAGACAGCATAGCCAACTTCCAATTATTAAGCAATTTCTTTTCTTCTCAAGCTGGTGCTTTGCTTAGAACCTCCCCTTGGCTGTCTTGGACAGAGAATTGAGCCAGTGGACTCAACAGCATCAAGGTGGGAAAGCCATTCCATCTTTATCTCCATTAACAGATAGTCCCTGAGTTACAACCATTCTTTACTGATCATTCGAAGTTACAAACGGCACTGAAAAAAGAGACTTATGACATTTTTCACACTTACAACCATTGGCAGCATCCCCATGATCACGTGATCAAAGTTCAGACTCTTGGCAACTGACTCATATTTATGACGGTTTCAATGTCCCAGGGTCAAGTGATCACCTTTTGTGACCTTCTGACAAGCAAAGTCAATGGGGAAGCCAGGTTCACTTAACAACCGTGTTACTAACTTTACAACAGCATTGATTCATTTAACAACTGTGGCAAGCAAGGTCATAAAATGGGGCAGAACTCACTTAACAAATGTCTCACTTAGCAACACAATTTTTGGGCTCAATGGTGGTCGCAAGTCAAGGACTACCTTTATTCCACCAGGTCATTACTCAACAACATCAAGGTGGGAGATCCATTTCATCTTCATCTCATGCACCTCTCCTCCTTTTCCTTTGATATCATGTCTCCTGGATTTCATACTCATTATTTACAACAGACTTTGGTGGGATGTGTCATTAAAATTGCCTTTCCCACCCCAAAGCAAAAATTTACTGGGAGCAATTAAGAAGATGGATATTGGAAATAACAAGACAACAAATTGAATTCAAGCCTGAAATATTTTTACTAGGTATAATTAATCCAAAAATTGAAAAACGTCTCCAATACATCATTATACATATTATAACGGCGGCACGTATTACATATGCGCAACACTGGAAAAATGAAAACATACCAACAAGTGCAAAGATTATAGGAAAGATTTTAGACTGTGCAGAAATGAACAAACTAACTCTAGAGATGAAAGACAAAGAAGTTACTGAATTTCACGAGGTAAGGAACATGTATTATAGCTGGTTAGAATTAAGGAATAAAAAAGTAAGAGAAGTAATGTAAATAATTGTTAATAAATGTAAGAGATATAGGACATAGTATTGTTAAGGAAAAAGGAAAATGTATTGTGCATTGTGTATTTTGTTTGTTTGAAAAATAAAAAATATATTAAAAAAAAAAGAATTGCCTTTCCCAAAATGACGGCTTTCTTAAATAAGGGTATCAACCTCACACAAAATTTCTGCGATTCTCTTACACTGATCCGTACCACAGGTAGCCCTTTATCCAGTCTGATAGTAGAATCCTAGGAACAGCTACTCAAACCTATTCAGTCAAAGGGATTGGATGACTGCCTTAATTGGAATTGGAATATTACACTATTCTTTATTGGCCAAGTATGATTGGACACACAAGGAATGTGTCTCTGGTGCATAAGCTCTCAGTGTGCATACAAACAACAAAATGGCAAGTCGCAGGTCATAAGATACAATCATAAATCATAAGAAACAATAATGAAAGTTCTTGGTGGACCAAAATCCTTCTTGACTTTGCTTCATCAGATTTTTGCCAATTTATTTGTAACTACTACAGATGCTATTTTATTCTGTCACTTGACCCATAAAGCAATCCCAACTATTTTCACCTAATTTTTGTCTTCCTCCTCCTCATCTAAAAATCTGTCACAGAAATTTACTCCATTCATCAAAGGACTGGAAGCTTAGGACAGGGGTGCAAAAGGGACACTGAATCACCCTATGTAGCCTACCAATGTGTCATTTTTAGCCTTTTGCAAGTGGGCTTTGTATTTTGAGGTGTTCAGGAAAGTTTCCAGAGCAAAAATAAGTATTAAGTTATTACTGTATTTGCTCAAAACCCCAGAATGTTTTTTTCAGAGAGCAAGCATGTATCAGTATCATGTAGTAGTCAAGATATTGAATTTGAAGTTCTCTGGCTGGTGTGGGGTCAGCGCTTCCCTCTTAGCTCAACCCACCTCACAGAATTATAGTAGTGGGGGGGGAAATGGAGGAAGGGGCGCTAGGAATGCTGCCTTCCACTCTCAAATGAAAAGGCGGGATATCAATCTAGCAAATAAATAAAGAGCATCCTTGGCTCTGGAATCTTCTGAAATGCAGCCTTCAACATATTGCATAATGCCTGAGGTAACTTTGAGCCAATGGCCTAAAACATTATCAAATTGGCTCACAATTCCATTACTATTTGGGTGCATCCACACTTGACTGAAGCTTCAAGTGATGTCACCATCTTACACATCTTGCAATGCCTCAAATGCACTATTTCTCAACGGAACAGCACCCATGCTTGGGAGTCAAGAAGTGATGAGACATGAACAAATGCATGAATCAACCCCTTAATTAAGAACAATCCAGGGCATTGTTGTTAAATCAAGATATGAGTGGGCAGAAGCCATTACTCTATTCCTTAATGGGTGAATATGGTGATCCCGCCCTTCAGCAGGCATTATTACCCAGTTACAACACCCTGAGTGCACTCTTATGTGGGGAGCAGGCATAGCCAAGGATGCCACGTGCTCATGATTTGTATGGAGTGTCCTATATAATTTTGGAAAGGTGTCTGGGGAATTCTAGGAGTTTTAAAGTCCATGTATGTTAAAGTTGCCACGGTTGAGAAAATACTGTTTAGGCTAATTCTTCTTTCTCAGCCAAAAAGCCAACGTGGGACAGTGATGAAGGTGTTTAGTCTGGGAACCAGGAACCCCCCCCCCCCCGATTCAAGTCCTTCGTCAACCACAGAAGCTCCCTGGATGACAGGGTGCCAGTCACTCCCTCTCGGCCCCACCTACATTACAGGGAGAGAGAAAAAAAAATAGGAGGGAGTCTTGTGTATTCTGTCTTCAGTTCCTGAATGGAAGGCAGGATATCAATCTGGCCAATCAATCAATCAAATTGCCTTTGTTCGATTTCATTTCTTCCAACCTTAATTGAAGCTTGGCTATTGAAATGCTTACATTTTCAATTTAGCAGCATTTCGTCTAAAGGGATTTCTAAGAAGCCTCCTTTGCCAGCAGAGTCTTCTCAGCATCTTCACGAATGAAAAAAAAAA
>NW_015386789.1:470339-472164 GCF_001527695.2 Protobothrops mucrosquamatus
TCTCTTCCCCCCCTTTTTCCTCTCTCTTTCTTCCCCCTTTTCCTTTTTCTCTTTCCCCCTCTCTTCTCTTTTCCTCTCCTCTGTCTTCCCTCCTCTCTTTTCCCCTCTCTTATCTCTTCCCCCCCTTTTTTCCTCTCTCTTTCTTCCCCCTCTTTTCCTTTTTCTCTTTCCCCCTCTTCTCTTTTCCTCTCCTCTGTCTTCCCTCCTCTCTTTTCCCGTCTCTTATCTCTTTCCCCCCTTTTTTCCTCTCTCTTTTCCTTTCCTTTTCCTCTCCCTCTTCCCACCCTTTTCCTTTTTCTTTCCCCCCTCTTCTCTTCCTCCCTCTTTTCCTCTCTTCCCTCCTTTTCCCCTTTCTCTTCTCTTTCCCCCTTTTTTTCTCTCTCTTTTCCTCTCTTTCCCCCCTCTTTTCCTCTCCCTCTTCCCCCTCTTTTCCTTTCTCTTTCCCCCCTCTTTTTTCCTCTCTCTTCCCCCCTCTCTTTTCCTCTCCCTCTTCCCACTCTCTCTCTTTTCCTCTTTCTCTTTCCCTCCCCCCCCTCTCTCTCTCTTACCACGCACACACCCTTGTCAAATCACAGAAGCAACTAGCTCTGGCAGGCATTCCTTGGTTTTTTTTGTAATGGCAGGATACATTCAAAGCAGCTAATCCCACCTACGGAGCACAAAGGGAAAGGAAGGAACAGGGCAGACTCTCAGCAAGCCCGCAGCTCTGCAGCAAAAGCACAGAGCAAAATAAACCCCCAGCATGCTAAAGTGCAGTTCCTTAATGCAGTTAAAACTCCAGCAGGCTGTAAAAAACAGCAAGCAAGCTGCCACAGCCTCCCAGGTCAAGCCTGGTGACACTTGCTGACAGGTTTTTCTTTTTTTGTGCCTTCCCTGGCATCTGCCCAAGGATGCAGACCAGCTTTCTAGAGCCCTCTGCTTTCCAGTTGTGCTGAGTCAATAGATCTCCCATGTTCCCAGCTGCCTGGCTAAGAATTGGGGCCATTGAGAGCTTCAAGTTGTGGAAAACTGTAACCGGCACAATATTTTCGGGAAGAACCCAGGATCAAATCAAATTATTTTATATTAGAAGGTGACCCAGAATGAGGATTTTTGTAGTTACTGGGATGCAGGAGTTTCTGTGAAAGATCTCTAAAGGAAAGTGACTAAAATCTGACTCCTGGCAAAATCTGATCGGTTTCAAACCAGGCCATTATCCCTTATGGATTATGAAAACAGCTTGTTAAAACTAAATGGGGTTTCTGCAAACTGCACTCTTTGACTCACACAACACAACAAACTAAAATTCAGCAAAAAAAAGAAGAAGAAGTTAAATGCTTAAATGCAAGCAAAGTTCTCTGGCTGGAAAAAGACCAGGTGCATCAATTAGGAAGGAGGTAAATAGGGTTAAAAGAGGTGACTTCTCTCGCCAGGATTACAGCACAGTGAGAATGGATGCTGTCAACAATTTCTCTTGAACCAGGGCACCCCCACTGGCATGAGCCGAAGGAGGCTCAACTGAACCTGGGTCATGTTTGCAGTGGAATTGAGAAGGTAACAAAAATTTATATGCGCTGCTATAGATTAAACGTGACGTTTCAAAGGGCAAAGATAGTCCTCCATTCCAGGACCATTTATTTAGCAAGCAAAGTTATAATGGCACTGGGAAAAAAATTAGGGCTGGTCCTTGCACTCACAATCATCGCAGTGTCCCCTCAATCATGGGATCAAAATGTAGGCACTTGGCAACCAGCATGTACTGTGTTTATGAGGGCTGCAACATCCTGGAGTCGTGGGATGAGTATATGTGATCTACCCAGAGGCTTCCAATAAACAAGGGGGGGGG
>NW_015386789.1:474437-511488 GCF_001527695.2 Protobothrops mucrosquamatus
GGGAGCGTACCGGTCTATGGGAGGGAATCTGTGGCAGAAGGCGGTCTCGGAGGTAGCCAGGTCCAATGCCATGGAGCGCTTTAAAGGTGGTAACTAACACCTTAAAGCGCACCCGGAAGACCACCGGTAGCCAGTGCAGCTCGCGCAGCAGCGGTGTCACATGGGAGCGACGAGTCCCTCCCAACACCGCCCGCGCGGCTGCATTCTGGACCAGTTGAAGTCTCCGGGTGCGCTTTAAGGTGTTAGTCTTGTTTATATTAAACAAGAAAGTGTAAGTCAGTAAATAAATTTGTTGTTGTAACCACAGGTTAGGATATAAAGCAGGCTGTAAAACACAATAGAACAATAAGATGGTGAAATTATAAAATAAAATAATAGAAGTATTACATGTAAAAAGTTTATTTTACAGCAAAATAAAGCCAAAGAGACAGCTATGAATTTAAGCATTTCTTTCTAAATTTAAGTGACAGCTTGGTTGCCGACAGTTGGAACACATCTGCAAGAAGATGGTTCAATTTTTCAAGGTCAAGGCAGTGTGTTGACTCACATCCACCATACAGCTCTCAAAAAAATAGCACAAATAATGCAACCCGGACAGCACTTTGGCACATACACTTTGGCAGATACAGCCAGGAAAATGGTCTGTGTGGTACAGAATTGGCCTCCGAAAGCCAACGTTGAAAAGATGCAATGATATACAGCTACAGTTGAGCCCCAAATCGCTCTTGCTAAGCAAGACAGCTGTTAAGTGAATTTTGCTCCATTTTACGACAATTCTTGACACCGTTGTTAAATGAACCACTGCAGCTGTTATGTTAGTAACACGGTTGTTAAGTAAGTCTGGCTTCCCCATTGACTTCGCTTGTCAGAAGGTCGCAAAAGGAGAAATCACATGGCCCTGGGACACTGTCGTAAATATGGACCAGTTGCCAAGGGTCTGAATTTTGATCACGTGGCCGTGGGGATGCTGCCACGGTCGTAAGGATGAAAAATGGTCATAAATCGCCTTTTGCAGTGCCGTTTTGCACTAAACAAATGGTTGAAAGTCCTGTGTTTGACTTGGGCTGAGGAAGTTGCAGTTCAAATAACTGATCAGCCAATAACTCTGGGAAACTCAGCGGGTGTAATTGTAATAGCTGGTACAAGAAAATTCTGCACTATCTTTCACAACAGGACAGCAATGCAGTCCCTGGCTTTTTAAAGAAAAGTCAATCAAAAGGTTTTTGAGAGGAAAAATGTATGAATCTTCAGAAGTTTTAATACAAGCAATCCTTGACTTACGACCAGCCACTTAACAACCAACTTAGAAGTTATGACGACACCCCAAAAGCTACTTACAACATGATTCTGAAGTTAGGATGGTCAAATGTACTCATGTGATGGCCTTTTGGGTGCTAGGAAATCAGCTCATCCTGACAGCCGTTTACAGCATCCTGCAGTCACATGACCATAATTAGCGGGTGTTTTTTTGCCAGTTTCCAGCATTTACTTCCAGTTTCCATTGGGGGGAAAACTGATTCACTTAATAACCACAGCATTCACTTAACAATTGCCGCATAGAATGTTGGGGGGGGGGGGGGAATCAGGTTTGGACATGTCTCAATTTACAGCTGCAACAACTTATAACCATAATTCCAGGATCAGTTAAAGTAGTAAGCCGAGGACTACCTGTGTATTAATTATACTAAAAATAAATAAACTACAAGTAAATGTCACCCAACCCCCCAGTTTTAAAATCAGGAGAGGGTGGAGAAGAATCCTGCCTCACACCCCCCCCTCCAGTGATGACATTAGAACATTTGGAGGAGACATGGACCTTAGAATGAATAAGAATATGGGGCGGTTTACACACCACACTAGACTAGGCTCAAATGGGTACGTAAGGAGAAGCCCAGCCTCATTATGTTATATAGCTCCAGTCTTCATATAAAGCCACTATACAATTCATTGGAAAAGCATCATGTGATGACGTATAATTCCACTGCACTTTTTGCTCCTCCAGATTTGGGTCTAGTGTGTTTCATGATCCCAGCCTGATGTTAATCTATCTCCTCTACACCACACCTGCGCTGCACTAACCCCAAAGATAGGGGTTATTCTTCTCACTGCTATTTAATCCTCTTAGGCAGAAATCCCAAAGAGGGAACCTGGCACCATCAGCAGATAAAGAATGAGATCAAGCAAATAGGTATCAAGGAATCTAGGATTCAACTTCTGGACTGGATATCTAGATCAGGGCTTTTCAACCAGTGGTACGGGTACCACCTGTGGTACATTGGCACCTGGCAGGTGGTACGCGAGCATCCTAGAAAAGTGGTAGTGGGGGAGGGGAATGAGCTGAACCTGTGGCAGCACCACACAAGCCTGAGCGAGAGATGGCTGGAGCTGCAGGGCTGTCAGGGCTGAGCGGAAGCACCAGGATCAGTGCCGCTTTCTAGCTGATCGGCGCTTCTTCGGGCCTGTCAGGGCTCAGTGGAAGCGCCAGGATCAGCGCCAGGCTCCAGCTGGAGCTCGGCGCTGATCCTGGCGCTTCTGCTGAGCCCAGAAGAAGCACCGATCAGCTGGAATGTTGCAGCATCTCCAGGGTCTTGTGATTTACATTCAGATGCTTGGCAACTGATTCCTATTTATGACGGTCACAGTGTCCCAGGATCATGTGAAGTGACCAAAACCTGCTGCAACCACCCAGCAGATGGGGGAATAAAAACCAAACACCCCCCACCCCACCCCCGCTGCCAATCCTCAACAGAAATGCTCACAGCGCCACTGGGCGGGCAGGAGTCTTGCTTGGCTGTGGCTTGGGGGGCACTTTTTTCAGTGCTATTGTAACTTCGAACAGTCACTAAACAAACTGTTGTAAGTCCAGGACTACCTGTACTTTATCACTTTTTTCCTTTTTTTTTTTTTTTTTGGTCATCACGTTTTTGACACCTTGCTAGGCGACTGGTGGTACTCGGATATTGCCATATCCTAAAAGTGGTACAATGGGTGAAAAGGTTGAAAAGCCCTGATCTAGATAGCCCATCTTATGAAGAATATCCACCAAACTCTTATAGCTTCTGAACAAGCCCACCCACCCAATATCAATCTGAATGCAGAGCTGTTAGGATCATGTTAAGGAGAAAAAGGACCCAATCTAGTCATTTTTCATTCCTGTACCAACAAAACACAAATTCATCTAGACTGACTTCCATCTAGAACAATCAAGCATTCTTCCTCCACTCTGAATGAGATTGTATGTTTTAAACACTATTGTCTTTGGCCTGGAAATAGGAATGAGCTAACAAGTATATTACTGAAAAGCTGGACTCATGAGAAGCAACCTAATATGAACACCCTACAGTCAATAAGTTCATTAATAGCACTAGTGAATATTACAACAAGGAAAGAAGGATGCAAAGTGCATGGCTTGAATTAATATTTCAGCAAACAACTGTGATTTATGAAATATCCTCATCCTTTTTTTCCTGTGATGACATGTAAGAATATTGTCACTGGAGTTGAAGGAGGGAAGACCAGAGGCAGAAATGTTAAAATAACAGAAGGGAAATAATCAAAACTCTGTATCAAACCCAGCTCCCAAGGACTCCAACGGTTTTCTTGGCAATGAGTCAATATACAATTCTTGCCTTTGCCTTTTTCCATAATTATTTTGGATTTTCCAGTCTGAGTTAGTTCTGGCTTTTTTTTTAGTAGTCTCCCATCCAAATAGGTTTTTTTTCCCCCTGTTCAATCATGTTCACTTCTCAGAGATTGCCTGGACAAGTCTCTGCAGCTTTCTTAGCAAAGTTATTCAGGTGCGTGGTTTGCAATTGTCTCCTTCCAAGGGCTAAGGGAAAGTGACTGGCCCAAGGTCACCCAGCTGGTTTTGTGCTTATGGTGGGGGGCAAGAACTCACGGTCTCACTGTTTCTAGCCAGATGCCTTAACCACTACACCAAACTGGCTCTCATCCGAGTAGTAACCAATTCTAAACCTACATATTTAGCTTTTGACATCAGCCAAAGTAGACCAGAGGCTGCTGCCTATGTGGGCACTTTTACTACTATTAATTTTAATTACATTTAAAATTTATCAGAACAAATTCTTCCAAAGTAAATCTGCCCAGGATGCAGGCAGCACACAAAACCACGCCCCCTCCGGTCCACGGAAAAACCTCTCTCCACAGAACTGGTCCCTAGTGCCCAAAAGGTTTGGGACCTCTGCCCTAAAGCCTGTCCTGAAGTTCTGGCTTTTTTTTTTAACCTGCACAGTTGCAGGAAGAAAGAACAAAATCTGAAGCACATAACACTTAAACTGGCAGCACTTATTAAATCAAAGAATTCTATGTCAACCAAGTTTTGCTCCTGTAAAATACGAACATGATAACATCAATATAAGGCACCTAGAAAAATGGGCAAGCAACCTTAATTCCAGACAGATGTTCTGGACTTCAAATCCCACAAGATCATTCTGCATGGCCAAGGGGCAAGAGATTGTGGGAGCAGTAGTTCAAAGTATGTGAAGAATTTTGAAGAACTATCAAAATATCTGCATTTCACAAGTTGAACTAGCTTCTACATTGCTGGGATGGGGTGGCCCATATAAGCACTATCAGCCACTTCTTCCCATTAGTGGTGGATGGAGCTGTTGCCCACCCCCTTTGTAGTGCAGACAGTCAGCTGAGCCCGGGTGTGGGTATGCGTGTGTATGTATGGAGGGGATAACTAAACAAACTGACATGCCTGGGAGCTAGAGAGATTGCGGACACCGGCACTTCCCCATTCCTAGTCAAGGGGCTTGTAACTGGTTGGACCGGTCCCCCGCATCCCCCTTTTGGGAATCAGGGACCGCAGGCATGCAAAACATCCTGGCTAGCGGCTGCTGAAATCGCTTTTCCCAGCTGCAACCTCAGTAGTAGGTAGAATGCTAGTTTGCATGCAGAATATTCCAGTTGCAATTCTTAACATCAAGAGCTTGCTTGCCTGCTCGCTCATTCATTCATTCATTCATTCATTGAGATGGATGGTCTTCAAAATCCAGAATTAGAACCAGCATTATCCATCCTGACTAGAGACATTTTTCTGACAGATTCTAGAAAAGACTGGTCAATCAGAATAGATTATACTAAACTAGATTAGAATGACCATATCTGGGCTGCTAAACTCTACAGATGACTGGGATTTGGTTGAAAAGAAATACAGAACATTCTCACTCATTGTTGCCATCTAGTGGTTATCTGGGATTGTGCAACCGAGAAAATATTGCCCTAAATTAAATCAAGTGGCTGCATTGGAGACTTTGTTGGACACAGCAGTAATTTCCTGAGTTAAATATCTGTGGGTTTTTTTAATCAGCCAAAATAGCACAAGATGTCAACCAGATCTCAAATTAAACTGTTAAAAACTTCAAAGATCTTATGCGATTAGGACAGTTAGAATTAACTCTTTGAGAGTCTGATGGATGTCACATTTCAAATCGGATACCATCATCATGATAAATCATCATAAATTTATTCTATCAGTGACGAAGATCAAGTGTTGTTTCAGATGTGAGTGCTTAACTTAGTTTCTGGGATTATGTTCTTTTTGGATAATATTGAAATAACCAGTTTAATTAACCCAGTTTATGGATTTGTACAATACACTGCACCATAAACTCACTAAACAATCTGGGTTTACTCAGCATACAAAGCCACACAAAAAGTTAACCAAGGTTAAAACCAGTGCAGCCATTAGGTTTCTAAATGACTTGGTTGACTAAGTATGTGGTGTGGATGCAAACATGAAATTAGTTTTCTATTATGTTTCTGTTCACGATCTGAATGTGGTTCCTATTATATGTATGTAGTATTTGTTTCTGAAACTTTTGTGCTCTTCTGACACGCTAACAATTTTCTCATTCCTTCTCAACTTTCAAGGATGCCTGATGTTGTAAATTATTGGATTTAATGCATTCTTTTAAAATTACAGAGCCTCCTCTCCCCCTTCTCCCCACTCCTCCCCCCATGGCTTTCTGGTTTTCAAAAAGCATCTTGCTTACCACTGGAGGGATTATTCTAGCACATCCTACTATTTCATCCTCTGTGCTTAGCAAAGCACTGAATGTTGAATAGGTAGTCCTAAACTTACGAACGTAATTGAGCCTGGAATTATAATCGTAGATTCTTGAGATCAAAAGTTGAGGCATCACTTGACTAAAAACTCCAAGTCAAAAAATAATAATCACAAATTGCAGCAATGTGACCACAGGAGTTGCAAATTGCTATAAAAGGAGCCAGTAGCCCAGTGCCTAAAATGCGATTACATGACCACAGGGCTCTGTGCAGCCATCATAACGCCGATGTAAGTTATGATGTAAACTACTGTATAAGTTGCACTGGGGAGATTGGTCGTAAGTTGGAATGGTCGTTAAGTGTCCATTCAGGAGGACTATTTATACTGCAAGCATCGTCATTAAAAAGCTGATCATCATGGAGCTAAATTATCATCTTCACCACCATCAGGAGCTAAATAGTCCTTGAAGTTTAGCTATTTTATCTTTGCTCTTTGATATTTTTTGCTATCTTATCCAACAAGATGAGGCTCATCAAAGCCATCCTTCTAAAAGTTAATTATCATCAGGGAAAGAGATGGTTCAAGATGAGTTGCTAAAATGCTGAACAAGTTACTAGTTCTGAATGCAAACATTAATAGGCTTATTACATAGTATGACTGTTCAGGCCTTAGGCCATGGTGAAAGGGCCAACAGCCAGTGAGGGAAACAAAACTCTAAGGAAGGTTAATTTCATTATGCAGTACTTGAACAGGAGTTCCTGAAGTCCTCAATTCCAAACACAAAGTGATGGCCAGAGCATAGTAAAACATATGTTCTTCAAGCAAAATGCCCTGACATCTTTAAGCAGAGCTGGAAGGACTTCATCCTAAAAACTTGGATGTCTGTGGAGATTCTCAGTCATCCAGGTCATAGTTGTCTCAAAGGTGCTTTTTCAAAAGGTAACTGGACTGTTTTTTTTTCCCTTGAGGAAGAAGTTTCACTTCTCAACCAAGAAGCTTCATCAGTTCTTCCTTCTATCACCCCCACCATCCTACCAGAACTGATGAAGTTTCTTGGGTGAGAAGCAAAATGGGAAAAAACAGTCCAGCTGCCTTTTGGAAAAGTACCTTTGGGACTAAAAACCTGGAATTTTCAAAACATTTGATCTGGAAGAGTTGTTTCCTGTGTTCCTATAAATTTGGGACAAGTAAAAGCTCAGTATGCTGCATGTGGAAGGTCTCACATTCAACTCTGCTCCATTTATATCTCCAAGTGAGACTATGAAAGATCTCTGGAGATTAACTGTTAGTCCATGCAAAGCAAGTTAATCAGGGATCTGGAGATCTCACTGGTTATAAGGCTCCAAATGAAATTCCTGGCATCTCCAATTAAGCAAATTTCAAACATAAAAGGTGGAAAGATCTACTGACACAATGGAGGAGGACCATTTCCATTCAAACACCTCCTAGATATGTTGGGATTATTACTCCTATATTCTCAAGCCTACTGTCCAATATGCTACATAGCATGGGAAGATATAATGCTAAAAATAAAAATTCTCAAGCCCTCCCCATTATGGCTTGGAAACTGTCATTTCAATCCATCTGGAAGGTGGAGTAAGATGGGCCAATGTTTAATTGCTCTGTATTAAAATATGTGCTGTCTATTGAGAAAATACAGCTAATAAACAAAAAAAGGTGTAGCAGAGTCATATAATGTCATACAACCTGGTAATATTGTAATTTAATTTTATATATTTAGAAAATGTATAAAATTACAATATATAGACATGTAATGGTGACGAATATTTGTAGCTCGGGTGTAGGATGAGGGTGGAGGTTCTTTCTCTGAGCTTGTTGGTTGGTTTCTGAACATTTGATTACCAGGCTAGGAAACGTCTTCAGCGGCTTTTAGGGGATGTCTGATACCTCCTAAACTCTGCTGAAGATGTTACCTAATCTGGTAAAGAAACGTTCAGAAACCCACAAGTTTGGAGAACGAACTTTCACCCTCAATATAGACATGTTCTCCAATTTCAATTATATACAATATTACAATTAAATTGTATAATATAGTACTGTATATTACAAGCTACTTTTCATAAAATCAAAGACAAAATAAACCATATTCCACCTTGGCATAATATGCAAATGCAGCCACTGAGTTCAATAAGACCAACTCCCAAATCACATTCCATTTCCTTGAAAATAAGTAAGAGACATTCAATTCAATTGAGAAGGAAGCTGCATTTAGGAGCAGGGTGTTAAATATCTAAACTTTAAAAAAAAATCGTGCTTCTTTACAATATTTCAACGGTTGCAAAAAAAAATGTTTTTGTAAAGGGACCTGTGGCCTGCAACATCTGGCTTTAATAGTTTGTTGATGCAATTTTATGCTACCAAGACGAGGTATTAACCCAGATATGTTATGATTTTTCTTGCTCCTCTCTAAATTACCCTTCCACAGATTACCCTTCCACTGTTTTATGCTGCTGAGACTCTGGATCTGAAATGTTAATAAGCAGCATCATTGATCCACCTTAGATTTTTAATGAAAGGAGGAAATTAATGTCATCCGTCTAAATCCTATTCATAGCTACCCTTAAATACTTAAGCCATACTAGGATCAGTGAGACTAAGTCCCAGGTAAACAAGTAAATGATTTATGGAACAGAGTGATTTGCATTACATTGAATCTGCTCTCAAAAATATTTGTGGCTCAACCTCCCCCACTTTTTAGGAACTCCGCTTCCTCCACACAAATTAATACAGGTAGTCCTCAACTTACAACTGAGATCAAAATTTCTGTTGTTAAGCAAGGTGGTTGTTAAGTGAGTCATGTCCAATTTTATGACTTTTTTGCCATAGTTCTTAAGTGAATCACTGCAGTTGCCAAGTGAATCAATTAGCCATTAAGCGAATCCAGGTCCTCTCATTGGCTTTGCTTGTCTGAAGCCAGCTGGGAAGTTTGCAAATGGAGATCACATGATCTCAGGATGCTGCAGCTGTCCTAAATAGCTGCCGGTTGCCAAGGGCCCAAATTTTGATCATGTGATCCTGCAGTGGTTGTGTCAGGACCAAGTTGTAAGTCACTTTTTTCAGTGTCAACTGCAACTTTGAATAGTCACTAAATGAATGTTTTTCCGTCAAGGACTACCTGAATGCAATAAGATTTTACCATATAAATGTTTTATAGAGGGCACTTGGATCCTTCAACTATGTCTCGTATTTATGTGAATTATGAATCCAAGTGTTGGAGGTGTGGACATCCAGATGTGGTGGACTTGTAAGGTTATTAAGGCCTTTTGGATACAATTGTGGTGGAACTTACAGCAAATTTTTTAAAAAAGGATCATTTTTCTTCCACAGTTGTTTCTTTTAGGTATTGTGCAAGATTTAGATGCAAAAGAAACAAATTTGATGCTTTATTGTTTAACTGCTGCCCGTTTGTTGATAGCCCAAAATTCTGCCTATAATGGAAGACTGGAG
Organism: Protobothrops mucrosquamatus; assembly: GCF_001527695.2. Taxonomy (NCBI): domain Eukaryota; kingdom Metazoa; phylum Chordata; class Lepidosauria; order Squamata; family Viperidae; genus Protobothrops; species Protobothrops mucrosquamatus. The sequence goes on from NW_015386789.1 coordinate 483,940, forward strand.
ATTGAAAGTTTCGTATCTTGCTGAAATGGCAAAGATTTCAGCTTATCTGAAGAACCATTCAAATGAACAATTTTTATCAATATGGAGAAGATGGATTGTTTATATTCAAAAGAAGCATAGAGTGGTAGAATACAATTTAGGTTTTTAGATTTTTTTTTATTTTTTTTATTCTTTCTATCTTTTTATGTAGATTAAGATACTTTGTGGAGTTAGAGATATTAGTATTTGTTTACTTATATATGAATATTATCCTGGGATTAGGTTTGGGAAGTCCGGGGGGGGGGGTTTACTTGATACTGTGTTTATTATGCTTATGATTGTTTTTTTTATGATGGAAAATAATAAAATTTCTTTGGAAAAAAAAAAAGATTTTACCATTCTGATGATCCTAAGCAATTGGGTAGCATCCTTCCAGATGATCACATTTCATTAAGTGGCATAAACTTTAGCTTATGAAAGCTTCTGCCTTTTAATAAAATCTGTTAGTCTGGAAAGATGCCATTGGATTCCTTCTGATTTTTGACTATCCCACATAGGCACCCTTATACAATTTCCTACAATGTCTACAGTTCTGAGGGGTGTTTCTTCACAGGAAATGAACTGGATCCAGACTTAAGTCATCTTTATAGACTGGCCTACGGAAAGAAATGAGTCTTAGATACTCGTGATTATCCCCAATTTCATAATTGCAATGATTCTTCTCCCCGTACAACTCTTAATGTTTTAATGTTCTTGCTGTGTGATGATGCACTACAAGCTTTAAATTTGGTGCTGTTGTTTTAGATCCAGTGATCAATTATACCCAATGATGTGCTATGTTTTTTAAGCTACTGGTTTTGTTTATGGTTTTAATCTTTTGTAAGCCACCCTTGTCTTGAAGGGCGTCTAATAATTTGGCTAATAACTTTTTTCAAAAGAAATGAGTAAGCTTGGAATGAACCCTGGTAGCTTGGATGTATCATCAGGATTTTAAAAAGCTTAACAAACTATTCAACAATAACATTTAATCACAAGCTGGGGCTGGAGAGAGAGGAAGGAGGAAATGCACAGGAATTCAACTGACTAATGTGATCGTTCACACTGTTTTACTCAGTAGATAATTTCAGATGTCTGGCTTCTCCAAAGAAATGGGCCACACCTCCCCAAAAATCACTTTTAAAATGTTGGCCTCCTTTTCTGCATTTTAGCCAAGACATGACCCTCCTGTGGTCACTTTTATGTAATCTGGAAAGATAGCTAATTGTGAAATATAGCCTACACATAATTTTCCACTGAACTTTTAAGAAAAGGAGCAGTTTAACATTTGTGGAAGGCTTTCTTTTCTAACCATCTTCTTTACTCAACCCTGGGTAATTTTGAAGAAGTCTTTTTTTCTAGATTTTTCTTTTAGGGGGAGGGGGTATTCCACAAATCTTGGCATCCTTCTTCTACCCTGTCTAGTGATCATCTTTTTTTTGCCTCCTAAGCTGTGGCATTCAGCTTGAGCACAGGCAACTGACAGAAACATTGGCAGGGGGGGGGGAATAATTTCAAGGTGGCTATTGTTTCCTTTAAAAAAGCAAGATTATAGAGAAATCTACCCAAAAGCATAGCTTTCTTATGCCCCATTCTTCTTCTCCCAGTGAAGTTTACAAAAATTATGGATTTCTCTAGGGAAAGTCAACACAAGTCTCAGGAGAAAGATTCACACAAGCTACCAAGCCACTAAGTAGATTACTGGGTTTTTAGTTTAGCATACTGCGGGCACTTAACCAATCTTGCTGGCAGATTATGATTAAGCTTACCGTACAAACTCATCAATGGCAGCTTCTTCAATAAATACAAGCTACAACTCCTGCCTTAGTCTCACTATCACAAACTCGGAGAACAATCTTTCTATGTGTGCTGAACAGGCCTACTAATTTACAGATACTGTCATATGTGCGCAAACACACACACACAAAATCCAGCCACCCTATCACTAGTGACATCATATTTCTGTGATACGATCAAATGAAGTTAGTATCACCAACGCAATAAACATGAATTTGGAAAAACTCTGGCGGACAAGGGGGCCTACAGTGCAGTGGCCCATGGGGTCACAAAGAGTCGGACACAACTAAGCAATAGAACAACAAAGATTAAATGAAACATTACTTTTCAATCTCTGTTGTAAACATTAAAGCAAGAGTGAGCAACTATGGCAACTTTACAACCAGTGGACTTCAACTCCCAGAATTCCTGAGCCAGTCATGCTGTCTCAGGAATTCTGGGAACTGAAATCCACCGGTCATAAAGTTGCCAGAATTGCCCATCCCTGCCTTAAAGCATACCATGGTGTCCTCAATGCCTTGCTTTTAACAGTTTTCATTAATCTGTCTGCCCCCACACTTAATATTACAGATTGTTTTATGCTTATCTTCATATTACGAAGGCAGAAATGGATAGGGCAAGATGGAGGGGGGATTAAACATTTGCTTCTTGATTTAGAAGTTGACAAAGAGAAAGTTTGAAAAGCCCAAGTATAACCGATTGACGTTGCATTTATTTTTTAAAAACAGAATTGTATTTCTCACTAACTTCACTAATTATTATTCTTGCCCGTTTCTCTCCCTTGAACAGCTCACGTCATTTATTTCTTCATGAACTTGTTCCCACTGATGATTCAACAGCCACGAAGCCCAAGAAGCTTTTTCTGCAAGTTCCTATTGTGATTCATAACACAGAGTCCTTTTCCCATGTCTCAGCCAGTAATGGGACCAAAAGTGATTGTAAAAAGCTCCAGAAGATCTTGCTTAACTGAAGGATGGCCAACCACATGACAGATGCAATTAATTTTAAATATAAAATGATGCATGCTGGAGCAAAACTCTAACTTTACACCTACAGTGATGGGGACTGTGCTACTTAATAAAAACAACCTTGGGTGTATGTAGCTCAATGAAGGGATCAAGCAAATGTAGCATTTCTTGGTTGAGAAGTAAAATGTCTTCAAGGAAAAACAAAGGAAGTCCAGTTGCCTCTTGAAAATGCACCTTTGGGACCTGGATGACTGAAAATCTCCATAGACATATTTTGAAGGCATCACTAATGAGAGTGCCTAGATTATCAGAATGTACAAGGAGTTTTGCTGAATTGGACCAAAACCCTTTCTGATCCTGCACTCTGCTTCTCCCAAAGACTAACTACATGATCTTCTGGGAAGTCTTCAAAGATGGTATAAGAGCTAATATCGTATCTGCAAGAATTCCCAACTCCATGCTCAAACCGTCTAGGAATTTCAGGAAGACACCAGAGGAAGATCCAAACATGTTTGGTATGAAGAATGTGGCCTTTTCCCCTTCTTTCACAACGTAAGAACTGGAGGGAGAGTGCATCAGGTATTAAAATGAAATACAAGGAGACCTGGGGCTGATACATAGATGTCTTTAAAAGGGGACTGGACAAATTCATAAAAAATGAAGTTACTATCAGTTTATTACTTTCTGGATCATAGACTGAGTTCCCAGTAAGCATCAGGGACAGAGGACAATTGTTAATTCAGTAACCACAAATTAACTGTACAGCTAGACCTCGACTTATGACCGCAACTGAGCCCAGAATTTATGTTACTAAGTGATAAATTTGTTAAGTGAGTTTTGCCCCATTTTATGACCTTTCTTGCCACAGTTGTTAAGTGAATCACTGCATTTGCTAGATTAGTAACATGGTTGGTAAGTGACTCTGGTTTCCCCATTGACTTTGCGTGTCAGAAAGTCGCAAAAGGTGATCACACGACACCAGGACACTGCAACCGTCTTGAGTCAGTTGCCAAGCATCCAAATTTTGGTCACGTGACCTTGGGGATGCTGCAATGGTCATTTAGTGCTGTTGTAAGTTCAAATGGTCACTAGATGAACTATTATAAGTTGAGGACTACCTGTATTGTCTAAACACAGGGGTATTCTTTAGAAGTAAATTGACTAATTGTTTGATTCTGCTTGCTATAGTTTCAAGTTAGCAAACTAACTTGAAGCATCTTACAAAGTCAAGATGCAAACTACCATCAAGCATTGTAATACTGCCCAATAAAGCACTCCCGTGTTGCATTTTTCTCCAACATACCTTCCAAGATCACAAATTTCTCTGATTTCCTGAAACAGTCAGCACCTCTGCCCTGCAAAAATTCTCATTTCTTGCCTGGTTTCCCCTAAGCGGAGACACTCAACAGCCATCCTCGGCTTACATGCCTTGGGCAGCAGTTTCTATTTGAGATAGGCAGTCTTGAAGATACTTAGGGCTTTATAGGTCATGACCAGAATCTCGAGTTTTGTGCAAAAACACTAGTGATGTTACTCCTGTGATAAAGGTGTTGGACAGCAATACGTGGCTACCATATTCTGCACCAGATTTACAAATGATGTTACGGGGCAGCCCTGGGTACAGCAAGTGGCAGTAGTCCAGTAAAGAGCCAACGAGGCCATGAATTATTGTTGTTGGTGCTTTCCTTCTCAGCAATAAATACAAGTGGTATACCAGCTAATGCCAGTTAAGATCTTCCTAGCCAGACGTCCACTTGCTTTACTAACAAGAGTAATGAATCTAGGACAATCCCTAGATAGGATCTGTTTTTTGGGGGAGCCCAATCTCATTTACAGTCAAATTTTGGAACCTTCCTAGAACTACAACTCCATCTTGTTTGAGTTAAGCCTAAGTCTGCCTTTCTCCACCTAGAGAATGATGGCTTCTAAACACCAGTCAAGACTTCCCCTGCATTTCCTTTCCAGCCAGGGTGGAGACATATGACTGGGAACCCTTCACATATTAACGATTCCCCACCTCATGCTGACAGATGACCTCTCAAAGGTGGCTTCTTGATAAACAAAATGGAGCAGAGAACTTCTCCAGGTCTCCAGTGTCCAAGAGAGACCAATGTTTGAAATTAGCTTCTCCGCTTGTTTCTTGAAGCAATTTAGTTATTTTATATCCCACTTTTATTATTTTTATAAAGAATTCAAGGCAGGAAAATATCTAATATCCCTTCCTCCTCCTATTTTCCCCACAATCGCAACCCTGTGAGGTGAGTTTGGGCTGAGAGAGGGGGACTGGCCCATACTGGGTGTTTGCTACCTTCAGAATCACAGGCAATACCTCTAAAGGGGTACCTGTTGGGGACAACAATGAAAATGTCTGAAATGGTATAGGTTCTCCTGCTCGAGCAGGGGGCTGGACTAGAAGACCTCCAAGGTCCCTTCCAGCTCTATTCTATTACATTACAGAAAAGGGGAGACTACACATTTTCCTGAGCTTCCTGAAAGCATCTGCTCAGTTAATGTATGTGACTCAAATTTTTATTTTTTGAAATGTATTGCCCACCCAGCCCCAGTGGACTCCTACATAAATGCTAGACTAGATAGTGACGGTTGATCGGAGAGAGCTTTTCTTAACTCCTCAATACATCGGAAAGGCCACAAATGTGGGATGGCTGCTATAATTCTAGACCCAGAGTTTTTTAGAATCAGTATTCTCACCTCAATAGCATACATAGACAACAAACACACACACTTTTACTTTTAAATGTACTGATCAATATTTTTTAAAAAAAAACTTGCAAGGAATTATAGCACAGGTAGTCCTCAACTTAAAACTGGTCATTTAGTGACTGTTCAAAGTTACAATGGCACTGAAAAACTTAGAAACAATCTTCCCACTTAACAAACAATGCAGTATCAAAATTCGGCTACTTGGCATCTGGCTTGTATTTACAATGATTGCAGGGTCCTGAGGTCACATGATCACCATTTATGACCTTCCCACATTCAAAGTCAATCAGAATAGAGCTAGAAGGGACCTTGGGGTCATCTAATCAACCCCTTGCTCAAGCAGGAGACTCTATACCATTCCAGACAAGTGGCTATCCAGTCTCTTCTTAAAAACTTCCAGTGATGAAGTACCTACAACTTCTGACGGCAAGCTGTTCCACTGGTTAATTGTCCTCACTGTTAGGAAGTTACTCCTTAGTTACAGGTTGCTTCTCTCCTTGATTAGTTTCCATCCATTGTTTCTTGTTCTGCCTACAGGTGCTTTGATAAATAAGCTGACCCCCTCCTCTTTGTGGCAACACTCAAATACTGGAATACTGTACTGCTATCATGTCACCCCAGTCCTTCTTTACTCTAGACTAGCCAAACCCAAATCCTGCAACCCTTCTTCATATGTTTTTGTCTCCAGGCCTTTAATCATCTTAGTTGCTCTTCTTTGTAATTTTTCCATAGTCTCAACATCTTTTTTGTAATGTGGCGACCAAAACTGGATGCAGTATTTCAAGTGTGGCCTTGGTAAGGCTTTATAAACCAGTACTAATACTTCATGTGATTTTGATTCTATGCCTCTGTTTATACAACCAAGGATTGTGTTAGCTTTTTTGGCGGCTGCTGCACACGGCTGGCTCCTATTCAAGTGATCGTCCACTAGGACTCCAAGGTCCCTCTCACAGTTACTGTTTTTGAGCCAAGTCAATAAGGAAAGCTAGATTTGCTTAAAGACCACATGATTTATTCAACAATTGCAGTAATTCTCTTAACAACCATGGCAAAAAGGGTTGTTAAATTGGGTGTGAGTCACTTAACAACCACCTTGCTTAACAACAGAAATGTTGGTCTCCATTGTGATTTTAAGTCGAGGACTACCTGTATCTTCCAAACTGAACCAGGAGTCCACCAACAGAAGTGTTATTTTTCTAGGGAAAGGCACCCTTGCTATCCCACACACTCAGGCTTTCACACTGTGGCACAAGCAAACACAATTAATCATGACGGAAAGCCGAAACCCTTCCCGGGGTTTTCTTCCAGACAATAGGAGGGCCACAGCCAAAAGTGCTAAATTCCAGAGATCTTTAGTGAAAACAAATGCCATGTTTCCTCAGAAACCTAACGGGCCTGGCTCCCTCCACTCCCCCCTCCCTCCCACAAAAAAACAGACTCACCCTCTTGTCAGCTCGAATGGACAAAAATGGACTTACAAGGCAATAAACAAGCAGAGATTCACACCAAGCCCTGCCTTTCAGCACAAGGATGGTTTCACTTTAGGGAGAAGGGGGGGGGGAAGAGGAAGGAGGGAAAAATGCTGAAAAATTCCTCAGAGTAAATTGAGCAAAAGTATTTCTACCCAGGGGGGGTGAGGGGGAGGCTGGCTGAGTAATATAAAGTCTTTTGGAGGCCGAGGAATTCTCAGCTTGTTATGGGGTTTGAAAATTCCCCACTCCACCTGCACGTAGGTGGATTCCCCACACAACACACGTGGGCAGCCTAAAGATTTACACCACTATTTTAATTAACCAAAGAAGAGGCAAACCGACACTGAGACAGACATGTTTTCTCCTGTTATGCCAACAGCATCCGATGTAAAAGGCAGCAAATACTTTCCCATCCCCTTGCATCAATCTCCACTCACTCCATATAGTTTTTCTTACAGGTAGTCCTCGACTTATGACCGTTCGTTTAGTGACCTGTCAAAGTTGGAACGGCACTGAAAAATGTGGCTTATGACCGTTTTTCACTTACGACCTTTGCAGCATCCCCATGATCACGTGATCAAAATTCAGATGCTGGGCAACTGGCTCGTATTTATGACCATAGCTATGTCCCAAGGACATGTGCTCACCTACTGCGACCTTCTGATGAGCAAAGTCAATGGGGAAACCAGATTCACTTAACAATCAGGTTAACTAACTTATCAACTGCAGTGATTCACTTAACAACTGCAGCAAGAAAGGTTGTAAAATGAGGCAAAAATCACTTAACAAATGTCTCACTTAACAGAAATTTTGGGCTCAACTGTGGTCGTAAGTCAAGAACTGCCTGTATTTATTTCATGGAAGGTAACATTCCCATCCCCCCTTTTCTCCAGAAACTCAAGCTGGACATCTTTTTTCTCCAATTTTCCCAATAAGAACAGGTAGGGCTGAGAGAGTAAGGGACTTGTCCAAAGTCTACCATTCAGCTTCTATGGCTGAGGGTAGATTTGTATCTGCCTCTTACTCTGGTCTTAGTCCAAGGCTTTATTCAATATATATCAGTCTGGCTTTTTCAAAGTAAATTATATTATACTGTGCTACCATCAATTTTCTCCACAACAACAACATTGTGAAGTAGGTTGATCTGAATGAATGAATGAATGAATGAATGAATGAATGACTGGCGTAGGTCCCTCAGACAGATTCTGTGGCTGAGGAGGAACTAGAACTCCGATATTTGCTCCTACTTGAACATCTGATTCATTACAGGCAGTCCTTGACTTATGACCACAAATTGAACCCAAAATCTGTTGCTAAGCAAGACAGTTTTTAAGTGAGTTTTGCCCCATTTTACAACCTTTCCTTGCCACAGTTAAGTAAATCACTGCATTTGTTAAGCTAGTAACACAGTTGTTAAGTGAATCTGGCTTCCGCATTGACCTTGCTTGTCAGGTCGCAAAAGGTGATCACATGACCCTGGGACATAAATACATGCCAGTTGCCAAGCATCCAAATTTCGATCACGTGTGCTGCAATGGTCATTAGTGTGAAAAACAGTCATAACGTCACTTTTTTCAGTGCAGTAACTTCAAATGGTCACTAAACAAATGGTTGTAAGTCAAGGACTACCTGTACAATACATTGGCTCTTATTAGTCTTGTCCATATTAGTCACAGAATTATAAGGTTGGAAGGGATCTTGGAGGTCTTCTAGTCCAACTGCCTGCCCAAGCAGAGTTTTTCTATATTAATAAGTAGAGAGAGAGAGAGAGAGACAGACAGACAGACAGAGAGAAAGAGAGAAAGGGAGAGAGACAGAGAGAGAGAAAGAGAGACAGACAGAAAGAGAGAGAGAGAGAGAGAGAGATGGAGAGAGAGAGAGAAAGAGAGAGATGGAGAGAGATGGAGATGTTGTAGTAGTGACTGCTTCCACCTGTCCTCTCTGAAAAATCTGCAGGAAGGGAGGGCCACCTACAGCTTCAGTCAGCTACATTCCCACCAATGTCCTGGGAAACAGCCAAGGATTTAACACTCACTGCAGCTAAAACCCATGAATCTTGGGTTTAAGACCTGCTTGACTATGAAGCGCTTGATATGGTACAAGTAAAGTTCACAATACAATGTGAAATTTGCCTGTTTCTAGCTTTGTACACTGAATGAACACAAACTCTGTGTCTTTAAAACTATAGTTAACAGCTCCATGTTAGGAGGGAGCAAAGTCAGGATATAGCCATGATCTAGCTGCGCTATAAGGAGGCGTTTCAGTCTCCTGCCTCACAGAGGCTGCCATGAAGAAAAAAGCCATGTGCTAGGTGCTGCTCATAAAAAGGCTTGAAAGATAATAAAATGCTGCACCAGAATACTGCAGAAAGAGAAGCCACATTTAAAGAAAAAAAGCTGTCAGACAGTAAACTATACTAAGCAATGAAGATGAACTCATTTCCCCACACTTTAATAGTCCAGGCAGCCTGAATTGTAGTTCCAAATACCAAACTGGAAGCTAAGAAATCTTCAATCACGCTCATCCAAACTGCATCCATACTTATTTCCAATTCTAAGATGCAGCTTGGAAGGCCTCCTGCTCTTTTAAACACTCCATAAAAGTCAGCTAAGAGGCAGACATGCAATCGATGCCCTTTCTGCAAGACGCAGACACTACATCAGTTGAATTTCCACCTGTCCCTGTTTTCCAAAGAAACTGCTGTTAGGAGGAAAAAAGAGGAGCAACCAGCACACCACCTCATAATTTACCACTTTCTCCGGCAGTAATGTTTAACAGTCCCATAGAAATAATTACATTACAAGTAATACTTTCTCCCAGGAAATCAGGGCAGGATTTGCATTTTTTTTTAAAAAAAAAAAAAATCGGGTGTCGCAGAAGCCTCTCCAAGGCGCAGTTCTGGAAAAAAGAAGTATCCTTTCAACTGCAGTGGGATCACGCTCAACCACTGCGGGAAACAGCCTCAGCAAACCCAGCCTGCCAAAGAAAACCCTCTCCAGTTCGCGGAAGCCCCCACCCCGCCCCCACCCCGCCTCCCCCCAGGTAAACCGTATGGTAGTCCCGCCGATACTTCTGGACCCCCCTCCCCGCAATTCCTGAGATGACCTTGGACTGGCTGGCTGGCTGGCTAGCCGCAATCTCCAGTCCGATCTCCCGACACGGAGGGGCCTGACTTGGACGCCAACGCGCTTCGGAAACGCACCCTTTCCTTTTCCAGTCCCGCTTCCCGGGCAAGCCTACTCGGGATCAGGCTGCAAGAGGGCCGCGCTCGCCCCTCTCTCGGAGGGAGCGCCCCGCCTGCAGCACTGCTGCCTTCCCAGGGGGACCCCTCGGGTCGGGCGCTCAGCCGTCCCAGCGAAGACAGCCCCCCCCCCCCTCCTTCCACGTCTCCTCGGCAGGAAAGGGCCTGGCCGCGCCGCGTCCGAGCGGGAAGAAAACTTGGGATGGCTTCGGGAAGTTGCAAGCGCGGGGCCGGCAGCCTCTCCCGAGCTCCTGCCTTCCCTGCTCCCTCCCTCCTTTCCTTCCCTCCTTTCCTTCGCCTCCAAAGCCGCTGCCAGCCGGGAAGTGTGCGGGGACCCCCGGCTTTTGCTGTTTTTGCTCCGGAGTTGTCCGCTGAACAAAGCGGATGCCTTGAATTCCTTCTCAGCCCAGCACGGGTTTGGCAGCGCTCGGAAGCCCGGATCGGCCAGGAGGAGGAGGAGGAGGAGGCAGCCCCTCGCCGCCGCTACCCCAGCCCACCTGATGCCCACGCCGGCCCCCAGCCCACGCCTTACCGGTCCTCCTCCCCGGCGCTGCCGCCGCCACTACCTTCCCTTCGGCGCGGCGCGCAGGAGCCCAGGGCGCCCCAGACTTTCTTCGCCTTCGTCTTCTCCGCCTTTCCCCGCTTTTCTCCTAAAAGGCCCGCCCCGGCTGCCGGGGGGCGCCCACTCCGCGGCGGCGGCGGCGGCGGCCCGCTCGGAGCTGCTGATCCGGCCCCGCGGACTGGCTGGCTGGCTGGCGAGCTGGGCTTCTCCTGCTGACAATGAGAAGCAGCGAGGAGCCGAGCCGAGAGAGCCGGAGCCCCTGCGGGCGGGCCTGACGTCAGGAGGCGGAGGCAACGGCCGCGACGCCTCGCTCCCTGGACGCGAGCCCCCGAGACGCCTTCCGCCCGCCAAAGGAGGCGGGAGCCCCGGCCGGACTCTCGGCCGGCCTTCCGGGGAGCGGCGCGCAGGCGGGCTTCGACGGACGCCGGAGGGGAATCCTGCGGGGAGCGGGCCGCCGCGGGCCCCGGAGTCGCGCACGCTTCGGCCGGGACGGGCGACCGGAGTTTTGGCTGAGCCGCAGCCGCGGAGAGGGTGCTCGTGGCTCGGCCTCTGCTGGAAACGCCGCCCTTGCTCAAGCCGCGCCGCCCAGCCGGCCTCCAGAATCCGCAGCGCGGCTTAGTTGGGTGGGCATCCTAGACGTGTGAACGCTGGGTCGCTTGGTTCCCCCGGGCTTAAATTCAATATATAAATCCGGCCACTGAGCGAACCTGGTTGGCTTAACGTTACTGCTGCTGTTGCTGGCTGATTCCAGCTCGCGTAACGCTTAGATTGCGGATTTGGGGAACTTCCTGTCTTTCGACGGTGTGAAAAAGTGCCCTAATTTTCAGCCCATGTGGTCAGAGAGAGCAAAAAGTGGGGTTGGGTCAAAGGTGAGCTAATTTACCCCTGGTTTCAATGGTATTGTTTATAAATTGACATATATGAAAATTGCCTGTAGATATGTTTATGATTCCTTATTTTATTATGCCTTTCCTCTGTTTTGGGCAACACATGAAAGGCCCCACTAACATTCTTGAGCAAGGAGTGAGGAGTGATTTACAGCAAAGAAAACACCTAAAGATCTTGAAGGCTGCTGATCATCAGGAGAGACAACATCAGTCAGAGCAGACAAATCTGATGTAGTAATCTTAAAATATTCACTTCCAGAGGCCCAGGGAAAGGGGTTAAAACAACAAGAATTGTATTGCTCAGGTGTGTAAGCTAACTGTTTAAAAACCGATTGCCTCAAGTAGGCAAAGTAGAGGAAATGTTTTTTTTTCAATTATTTAGACTATGTGAAAGACAGTTATAGAACAAAAGTAACAAAGGCAGTGCATTATTGTTTAGACAATTATATAGAAAGGAGGTAACATAATGTGTTAAGGGCCCCATTTCCTGGCTGTATTGCTAATTGGCCAAATATCTTACTCCAACCTATATTTCATCTGGATGTTATGTGTTTTTATTGTTTTAATCTTTCAGTATTTTTAATTGTAATATATTTTTTTGAATTGTAAGCTGCCCAAAGTCATTGATCGAAGTAGGCAGCTATAGAGATTGAATAAATAAATACTTTTTATTGCATGAAAGTAATGGATTGGTATGTAATTGTAACATTTGGTCAATATCAGTGTATTCCTTTGCTGCCACAGGGTCACTGTTTATTAGGGACAGTGACTAGAAAATAGAATAGTTTGTTATTAAATAGGAGCATCTTTAAACGTGCAGAGTTCCCAAGTATAATTGTTTTGTAATCCTTTATTTCAGGCATGTCAAAGTCGCGCCGTCAGGTGATGTCACGTGATGGTTTTGCCATTGCCGGCAATGAGATGGGCGCGGCTTCCACGTGACACATCCGGCCCATGGGCCCGCAGTTTGACACCCCTGCTTTATTTAAATCCTCAGGTTGATACTTAGCACATATTTTAAAAAGTCAGCACGTTCAAGACATAAATTCAACTTTTGAAATGCTGAGCCTTTTTAATACAATACATATAATTGGACATTTCTTCCTTATGGATATTTACTTTTCTTAAGAGATCACAAGGAGGCATGCCATTGTACAAGTTGGTTATTCTGCCAGTACACAAAAGGAGTTAGATAGAAGATAATGAAGAGAAGGACGAAGGGGAACATGATAGCAGTGTTCCAATATCTCAGGGGCTGCCACAGAGAAGAGGGAGTCAAGCTATTTTCTAAAGCGCCTGAAGGCAGGACAAGAAGCAACGGATGGAAATTAATCAAGGAGAGAAGCAACCTGGAAATAAGGAGAAATTTCCTGACAGTTAGAACAATTAACCAGTGGGACAACCTGCCTCCAGAAGCGGTGAATGCTCCAACACTGGAAGTTGTGTTTTTTTTTTAAGATAGTTTCAAATGCTGATTAATCCCAAATAGGCAGGAATAACTGATGATCAGAATCTAAGAAAGGGTCTTATGTTTTTTTTTGGTTGGTTGAAAAAAGTAAAGATAACTCGATAACAAACATTAGTCTATTAGCAATGCCAGTAAAGATTGAAAAGCCAAAATGCATCATTTTTTCCATGGCTGTTATTGACTCTGTGACTAACTTTTCTCCATGTGCTCAAACAATTGTGTTAGGTTGTCTTGCTTTTAATCTTCATGGCACTAACCATGACGCATCTTCACTTTACCTACTGCACTTCTTACCCACCCCAGTGGGGTTCCTGATGTACAAGGAGAGGCAGAGCCTGGGGGCAGAGTCAAGAGAGGAATCAGTCTGGAGTCCTTTCGTTCCTATAAGCAGTCTTAAGTTCAACCCCTTTTTAATTCCATTACCTCTTATCTAGTGCCAATTTAGTGCTGACCATTAGTTGACTAGATTCTTGTGTACAGACATGAGCAATAAATCAGCTTAACTACAGTAGTGGCCAAAATTGTGGAAACCTTTTGGGAAAAGTGTACAGTAGAAATGCCACCTTTGGTTAAGTTTCCACCAATTTTTCTTCTAATTTCTTTATAACTATATCCTTGTTCACTTAATAATACTATTTTACATCACTTTCTGTACAAGCAGTCAACTCTTTGCACCATTACTTTAATTTTATTACGTTTTACAAGTTCACTAAATGAAAGAAAACAAAAAAACCCAACCAACTTGATAGCGATCACATAACACACTGACAAATGTCCTCCTCTCAGTTTCAATACATGACATGGATAAGTGAATCCTACTGTGAGCTGATTGGCTCATTGCCAAAACAAGATGACACCTGATTGGTTCTCTAAAAACACTCATGCTCATTGGCTACAATCAGATGATACCAACCTAAGCAAGTTGTGCTTCCTTTTTCTGGTTATTTGGCTATAACCTTTCATAGAATACAGTACAGATAATTGAACAAACTATATTACATTACATTCTTGATTAAATTATCGTTCCATTGATATATACTTTTATGGCACTACTCCCAAAAAAAGTGTTATTATTAGCCATCAAACCTCAAAAATAAACTTTTCCCAAAAGGTTTCCACAATTTTGGCCACTACTGTAGTATTTAATGTGTGGTCCTGATTCTTCACGCCTGACACCCAACACCAAAAGCTTGTCCACACCTGTCCTAGGGGGGGTTCAGTACTATCATGCACAAGTAGTGTGCGATGCATGCAGAAGGGGCATTTTACAAAATGTAATGCCAGCAATTTGCCTTTTCTCAAAGCATTCTCTTGAAGGCTTAATATAGCTGCTACACAGTTTCCTTGGTGGGTATCCATGCATGGGTAGTGGCCCAGCCTCATTAATGCTTCCAATGCAAATGTCACCTATGTAAGTCTGCACACTTCAAATTAAAAAAAGTTTGCAAGGCAATGACATACTTAATCTGGCAGTTAACTGTCCAAATGTAAGAACTTGTCCTTTTAGACAAGGTTGGGTTGGCGTACAATTCCCATGTTGTCCAACGCTGGTCTGTTGTTATACCATATATGGGAAAAGAATCATTCTAATAAGCTCAATACTGATATTAGACCAAGGGAAAAAAATAGAAATCTGAAGAAGGATATTTGTAGCTTAGGGCTGAAATGAGGGGTCCTTGGTGCTGTCTGAGCTTGGTTGTTTTCGTGCAGATGTTTCATTACCCTAACTAACATCATCAGCACTGATGTTACCTAGTTTAGGTAATGAAACATCTGCAAGAAAACAGGCAAGCTCAGAGAACACCAAGGACTGCTCACTAGAAATCTGATTTATGGTACAATCATCTCAGATTAATTCAAAACATCCTGTGCATAACCTAGTAAACACATTTCCTCTCATCAAGAATTAGATGCTGGTGCAATCAGATTACTCTGATCCATGTGTGAGAAAGAGTTAACAGCAATCTTAGGATAACCTTAGGATAATTATTTCACTAACAAAGTTTAATGTAACTTGAGCATTGATTCACTTTTATCATGCTAATTGACTAATAGAGAAGGAAGGAGGTGAAAAATCAGAGATAAAAACCACCTGGTCAGCAGGAATCTGGCTTTTTGCTTCTACAACTGTGGGGACTCTTAGAACGAAAAGAAAGCTGCTTAAGCTTCAGGAAGTCCTAAAGCAGGGCTGTTCAACCTTGGCAACTTTAAGATCTGTGGACTGTGGACAACTCCACAAGTCTTAAAGTTGTCAAGGTAGAATACTTCTGCCTTGCACTGTGCTTTTTGTACCCTGAAAATAAACACAGCTTTATTTTAAAGCAAAAAAATGAATAATACATTAATTTAAATCAACTTCTCCAGTCTTGGAGATTTTTTTTTAATCTCCCTCATTGCCCCAATGTTTAATTGTTTAAGGCCTATAAACATTGGTTGTTTTCCTTTTATCCCCTTTCCTTCTTTTCTTGATCAAATCATAAATCACATGTACTCAGGACCCAACATAGAAAAGGGCAGGAAGGTTGTGAGATTTGTGGCACATTAGCACAATGACTGTATTCATGCATTAAAAAAGATGCCATGCATATCTTAGTATTTTTTGCAGGGGCTTCACTGATTTCTAAAAGAGAAAATAGCTTATTTCCTCCCCCACGACCTTACATTTCAAAATGCAGATTTTATTTACCATATGCTGGCTTAGCTACCTCATATGGTTGGTTTTTAAATTCTTGAACTAATGGAATGTATGCAGGAAGCAGAAATTATGTTTAAAAAAAATAGGCATCATAAAATCTGTGACTCTCCTAACCAACCTTTGTTGGTTCCCATGTTTTAATATGCTAGAGAGGGCAGAGCAAAAATCTATTCAGTGGATTAGATAAGAAAAATTCACACCCTTTTGTGTTCAAAGCCAGCTAACCTAAACCATCTTGTGGCAGCTGCTTCAAAGCTGCATTATTCGTTTCTTTGCTAACTCAGCATAGGGTATGTGTTCTTTGCATGCTTCCCACCCTGATATATAACCCATTTAATTCCTAAAGAGCTCTTAGATTCAGCCTCATCCTTTTAGTTAATAGCTTATTTCCCCTTAAAGTATTCACAGTATAATATAACCCAGACTCCATCAAGCAACGACTTTCTAAGCTCATGAAGGAAATGGATAGAAATTCCCAGCTGATTTTGTACTGATCAGTACCCTCCCCCATCCCAATTCAGAAAGTGCTAAATCCTGAAAATCTTATTCTCAAGCTTCAAGGTGGAAAAAAAGGTTCCCATTTTGGGTATCAAACAATAAAATCACTTTAAAATTTATTTTCATTTATTCATTCAATTTGTATGGCTGCCCATCTCAGCAAGTGACTCTGGGTGGCGAACAATCTTAAAATAAGCCATTTTCTATCATAAATATAAAAAGGAAAAGCACAGCAGCCAAGGACACTGTCCTAATCAGTGGTTGTTAGCACAACCAAGAGAGTGGACCCTTCACACACTCAAGCCCCAGGTGCAGAACTAGGTTTATAAGGGTCTTATGAAAAGCCAAGATTTCTAATTTCTACAGGGAGAATGTTCCCCCAATCTCATTTCAAATTAGCAGAGCCCTCTGTCACTTTGGGGTTTCTACTAGATACATCAACTGCAAAAAATGTGGTAGATGCATACACAGAAAAACAAGAGAGTGACAGAATCTAGAATTAGAAGGATATTTGTAAGTAAAACTCATTCAATATAGCAGCCAACTGACTTTTTCAATCTCCTAATAATAGTCTCTCAATGCAACAAATTGCATGCAAATAGCGCCCTCTCCTAGTAAGAGACAATTATTTCATTCACTAACATTTCTGGTTTAAATTGAATTGAAATATGACTATTTTCCTTTAGGCTCCAAATGTGCAAAACCCAATTCATAATAAGACAGAGTTCCTGTGTGTCTACTTTATTGCTCTGCATGCAAACAGAAAATGATCTATAGATATCCAAGCAAACTAACTCTACAATAAAACAGATGGTCAATTTTTCTTCCTGCTGGAGCTGAACATGCAGAAATCCTTCTCTTGACACACCAACAGGGTGAGCCAGATCCAGCCAATTTGTTCAATCGTAATTAAATTTAATGCAAATAGAACCAGATGTATTGTTCTTTTTTTGTCTTGACCTTGACTGTTTCTTTGGTCTGGCAACTCTGGCTTCTGAAAGTATAAATCTGCTGTGCTGTCATCTAGAGATCAAACATGCCCCTTGTCTCAAAATAAGTCACACATCTCTGCCTTTGGACATGTTAAGGTCATTTCCAGGTTTCTTAAGTGGAAACAGTTGTCTCTGCTGACTGCCTCATCCTGAAATGCTGATTTCAAATCTTCTGGGTCTCTATTATGTCAGGGATCAGATGTTTTTCCTTCCGACAGTTAAGATTTGTTGATGTACAGCAGGGCTCTTCAAACTTGGCCCTTTTATGACTTGTGGACTTCAATTCCCAGAATTCCTCAGCCAGGCACGCTGGCTGAGGAATTCTGGGAGTTGAAGTCTACAAGTCATAAAAGGGCCAAGTTTGAAGACCCCTGCTGTACAGTAAGTCCTCGTTCAGCAACTGCCTTATCGAGCGGCTGTTTGCAGTTACAACAATGATGAAAAAGTAGCTTTGCTTGAATTTATGACCTTTGCAAGTCTATAAAGCAAAGGAAAGCTGAAGGAAGATGACAAACACACTTAGCAGCCATTTAAAGACTGAGTTGCCAGTCCCAGTTGTGTGGTCACTAAATGAGGACTGCTTGAAGTTGGGCTCTAGTATCAATGCTGGGTTTAATATGTCATTGGTTTTAAAATAGAGCACTGATGGCGAACCTTTTAGAGACTAAGTGCCCAAACTGGAACCCAAAACCTACTTATGCATCATCAAGTGCCGGGTGGGTGTGGCCCATTGGGTGGGCATGGCTGCGGTGGTAACGGCAGACTGGGTGGGACTAAAAAGTTCAATCAATCAATTTCAACTTTGCAAGATCTTTTTTTTCCCGTGAGAAGTTGAAATTGACTGATTGAACCTTTTTTTTTTTGCACATGGCGGCGGAGTCCTAAAGCAAAAAGGTTTTATAAAACCC
Organism: Protobothrops mucrosquamatus; assembly: GCF_001527695.2. Lineage (NCBI taxonomy): Eukaryota > Metazoa > Chordata > Lepidosauria > Squamata > Viperidae > Protobothrops > Protobothrops mucrosquamatus. The sequence continues at coordinate 502,164 of NW_015386789.1, forward strand.
AGCTGAAGGCCTAGGACTGGGGCGACGGCGTGCGTGCCCACAGAGAGGGCTCTGAGTGCCACCTCTGGCACCTGTGCCATAGGTTCGCCACCACTGAAATAGAGCTACAACAGAGCACAATCAGCATTGCGGTGTGTGCTCTGCACCATTTCAACATCCATGGGGCAAAAAAGCACAATCAGTGTTGCAGTGCATGCTCTGCACCATTTCAACATCCATTCTGTTATACACAGACACACACACAGAGCTTCTATCACAACCTTGCAGTGCTGCTGTCATCATTTTGATGGCAGGAACCAAAGCTTTGGGTACCTTAGCTAAGGTGCATATTGTTGTATATTTGTAAAAAGAAAAAAAACTAAATAAAACAGTAAATTACATTAGGAAATTAAATTTGCAGAAGGAAACATCTAAAGCTCTCATTTTTTTCTGGAAGTTATCAGCAGCCATAAAGGAAGTGAGATCTGACCATGGGGAAAGTACGAAAGAGCTGTTAAGTGGGGGTTAAGTGGGAGAAGGAACAAACCATTAAGAAGGGATTTGGAGAAGAGATTATAGTAGGGGTGTCCAACCTTGGCAACTTTAAGCAATAGAAATAACACTTAGACTTATATACCACTTCATAGTGCTTTACAGCATTCTCCAAACGCTCAGCATGTCACCCCCGACAATCTGGGTCCTCATTTTACCGACCTCAAAAGAATGGAAGGCTGAGTCAACCTTGAACAAGTCAGGATCAAACTCCAGGTGGTGGGCAGAGTCAGACTTCAATTCTGCATTTTAACCACTATGCCACCACAGCTCCAGCTGGAATGCCTGGAGTTGAAGTCCACAGGTCTTAAATATGCCAAAGTTGAACACCCCTGGATTACAGAGTCCTGAGAAAGAGAGAAAGCGTGAGGAAGATACTTAAAATAACCCCACCTTGGTTTTGTTTAGTATCAGATGGGACAGAGAGAAACTGGGAGAGGTTTTCAGGATTCTTTTATTATCCTTTACAATAATAAAGTGTTTATGTGGGGTTCACTTTGAGTTAGTTTTTGACTCCTGGCAACTGCCTGGACTAGTCCCTACAGTTTTCCGGACAAGATTTGAGAAGCGTTTTGCCAATGTCTCCTTCCTAGGGCTGAGAGAGAGTGACTGGCCCAAGGTCATTTAGCTGGCTTTATGTCTAAGGCAAAACTAGAATCCAGGATCTCTAGACCAATCCCTTAATCTCTGCACCTAACTGGCTCTCAGTAGCATCCCTGAAATTCCTACCATGCCTGTTCCTTGACCTGTCCACCCTGAAGGGCTTGCAGCATGTACCAAATCATAGAAATAATATTTTGTTCGGATTTCTGCAGTTGAATCGTTGAATTGGTGGGAAGGCAATAAAGTCTGACAAAAATAAAACAGCAATAATTTTTCATGCTACCTACTTTGCTAGGGCCTTGACAGCTCGATCCAACATGTGAAAAGGTAGAAAAATCATTTCCAAACAGGACCATTCGTATTATAAGGTTTTGCATTTTTTAAAACAAAATATTTCCATACATAGAATTGAGAATGCTCTGAAGAAACATTATCTGCTCTAGACTGCATGCATTACCATTTTATCCAGGGTTAAACACAATTTAATAGACACACATGTAAGCACATCTGCCTTGTTTGGAAAGCTTATAAAAGTTACAGCAACCTAGACAAGAAAACAAAGGTTGAGGATTTGTTTTTGAGTTCTATGTCCTGGGGACAAAGTATTCACTTAATGTCCATGGTGTTCGCTTAACAACTACAGTGATTTACTTAAAGATCACTGCAAAAAAAGTTGCGAAACCAAATGTTGATGACCCGCTTAACAACCAGCATGATTTATAATCATAATTCTGGCCTTATGATCGTAAGTCGAGGACAGCCTATATTTGCCATTGCTACTACGGCTAAGGCTGAAATAACTGTATTATATTACTTTGTTGTTGTTGTTTTGGTGCATGAGTCAGTGTTGACTCTTGGAAACTGCCTGGACAAGTTTCAGAAGTTTTCTTGGCAAGATTTCAGAAGTGGGGCTTGCCATTGACTCCGTTGTATAACTGAGAGAGAGGGACTAGTTAAAAAAAAAAATCAACAACATAGATCAACACTTTTAAGATAAGACAGTGAATAATCATGCTTGATAAAACTTAGTTTGGATGATAATTCTTTAGGTCAATAGCCCAAAACCTAAACAGTCTTCCAGGTGAAATCAGAACACTAGGCCTTCTTCAAACCACAACTTTGTAACCTGATTTAATTCCAAAGCCATTAAGTGAGAAACTGCAGTCCATGGAAGAACATTTCTGGTTTGTGTACTCAGTTCTTGGAAAGGAGGAGCAGAGGGGGAGACAGAGAAGGGCTTATTAACATCTCAGCTAGTTCATGATTGTCTGAATGCAGCCAATGAGATCAAAGCAACAATTAAAGTCCTCAACCAGCAGCATCAAGCTCTAAGTCTAAGAGCTATCCACAGAACAGCAAAATGAAAATAGTCACAAACAAGATACATTAAATAAAATGGCCCAAATCTCAGGAATTCACTAAATCAGGGGTGTCCAACCTTAGCAACTTTAAGACTTGTAGACTTCAGTTCCCAGATTCTGGGAGTTGAAGCCCACAGATCTTAAAGTTGCCATTTATGTGCAAGATCCTAGGTCAGAAGGCAAAATACTATTGAGATTTCAGTGTTCTTATGCAAAAATTATAGGAACTGCATTGCTAAAATCTCAAGAACTCTGGTATTTCATGGATTCATTTAATTATTTTTAGTGCCTGGCACCTAAAAAAATTACCAACATCTCCTAATCCACCCCAGAGAACTTCCAAAACCTTTGTGCATAAGAGGTTAAAGTCTATGACTGGGAGCAGGGTCCAAAATCAAGATGGCTAGAAGCAGTTTTTAAAGTGCATTATTTTCTGAAATGCCTGCTTGAAATCTTCATTAAAGATAGTATATATAATGGGGTTAATCAGTGAGTTCAGATAACCCAACCAGGTGAAAACATCCATCAGGATATGAAGGGGCCAACAGGCTCCTTGGCAAATAGGGTTGACCAAGGACACCACAAAGAATGGCAGCCAGCAAAAAATGAACGCACCCAGAATAATCCCCAGGATCTTGGTAGCTTTCCTTTCTCGCGCAGCCAAAATCCTCTTTCTTTCAAGGATGGAATCGGCTAACTTGATCCTCACATGATTGATAACCACTGGTGAGCTCTGCGGATGGGAAGGTCCCTCATGAAGATTAGAGGTAACAGAGCAAAGAGAAGAACTTGCAGAGCCCGTGATCAGCTGGGCTGTGGTGAAACGCTTCCCGTACAGAGATGGTGGCTTAAGAATTCGGGATCGAGCAGTGATGTAAATCCTGCCATACAAGATGACCAGCAACACAGTTGGGATGTAAAAGGCACCACAGGTAGAATAGATGGTGTAGGAGATCTGATCTGTGTTGACCGTGCAAATGGTCAGCTCCTCGTGAGCCTTGGCTTGTCTCCAGAAAAGGGGAGGGATAGAGATGCAGATGGAGAGAACCCAAACTATAGCAATCATGATGGCAGCCCGGCGAGCCGTCCGGCGTTTGGTGTATTCGAGAGCATCCGTGATGGCCCAATATCTGTCCAAGGCGATGATACACAGATGCAGGATGGAGGCTGTGCAGCAGGTGATGTCCGAGGACAACCAGATATCACACATGACTTGGCCAAAGGTCCACAGGTGAGTGACCGTGTACACAATGCTGATTGGCATGACCAGAATGGACACAAGGAGGTCTGTGGTAGCTAGCGAGCCAATGAGATAATTGGCAGGAGTGTGGAGTTTTCTGGTTAAGATAATTGTGATGATGACAAATGTGTTGAAGAGTATGGTGGCCAACGTGATCAGAATCAGAGCTGCTGCCAGCAAAACCTTGAGGCCTAGCAACGTCCCTTCGTCCCAGTCACTTGCATTGAGAGATTTGTTAGCCGCACTTTGGAAAGTCAAGTCTGAAGACACATTGTACAAGTTCATTCTCAGCTGTGCTGGGTTTTCTTTGTCTCCTTTGCTTTTAAAATCATTGCATCTCTCAATTCTTGTTAAAAACAGGCTTTGTGGACAAAATCATCAAGGGCTGGGGTAAGAAGAGGCTGCTGTTAAACAGAAATCAAAATCACAACAAAAACATTAGCTGAGCCTGAAGAACAGAAAGTACTGTCAACTCTAGAGAAGATGCATTCACAAGTAAAAAGAGAAGACTACAATTTTCAGCCACGTTTATGGACTTATAGCCATAAACAGAGAAACAAGGTTTGTTTCAAAGAAAGACCCAAACTGGACTACTTGAGAGTTTAAACACATCAAGAAGCTAGCTGAGAGCTTCTATGTTATGGACTTAAATGGATTTAAATTTAAAATCTTTTTTATACTTTTGTCACCGTTTTTCTTCTTTTCTTTTTGCTTTGCATGTTTTTATTCTGTAATTCTTTTCAATAAAAAATATTTTTAAAAAATCTGGGAAGCTATCTGAACATACAGGATTCCCAAGGAATCGGATTTTCTAAAGAGGACAGCTTGGCTTTTTTACACTGTTAGAGATACAAAAATATTCTGAAAAATAATCTTGTTCTTAATCATATTACTGTAGGGGATTTGTAATCTGTAATCTGTAATCGTTATTTTGAAGTCAGAATAAGATTCTATGCATTGTGCAAGCTGTGTCCAATTTTCTTGTGAAGTCTAGATGAGTTAAGGAAAATGACCAAAAGATTAAAACAAGAATAATATATTTTACCTGTTCTTAGAGCTGCAGACAGACACTGGCTAAATTAACTGTCTGGAATAAAACACAACAGATTAGACACATATTTCAAAGTAAAGGACAGTAAAAAAAAAAGATCAATTTCTTGCATGCAGCCCTTACCTCTTCAATCAACTGTACCAGGGTAAAAAGGAGCAAAAATTAAATATAATCTCTCTGCCTGGTGGTACAAACTCCTGTCAACCCAAGGACTACAGATAGGCTTCTGTCAAAGAGCCCACAGCCCCAAAATAGGTGGAGCCTGGAATTTGGAGATAGGGGGAATAAAATGACCCAGGCATCATTTTTGCTCTTTAAACCTGGTTGACTTAAATAAAAATGTAAAAAGGGGAGGGAGATATAAATGTTTGACTCCACCCATTCTGAGATTACCCACTCACTCTGCAAATCACAAAACAGGATGCTGTAGGGCCTCATATAATGTTTATGGGGACATCCAAAAAGATAGCAAGATAGCAAGTCATGGGACTGAAGCTCACTTCCTTTTTATGGGTGTTGTGCTGAATGGCAGCCAGCTGAAGGCTTGCAATTTTGACTTCTTTGTCATTAAAACAACTTTATTGCATAATTTGTTTTGTCATCCGATGCCATCTTTTAAACTGAGTAATTCTGCTCAAAGTTCCAGCCCCAAGTATTTTTATGTTCTATAGACACATATAAGGAGAAAGAATGCGGTTTCCAAATTTTCTCAAGGTTAAAGGCTACCCATTAAATGGTTTTTCCCAGGCCTTGGCTATTCTTCAGAATGTCCTCCTGGTTTTCAGAGTCCAGTTAGGCATTCCTCAAGTTATGCAACAGGATGAAGGAGCAAATTAAGTCAATTGAACCTAAATCCAGGAAGAGAAATCATTGCCTAGATATTTTGTCAACTGTGGAAATATGTTTCCATTTTTGTTCACATTTAGCGTAACTGACTCAGGAGTGTGTGGGGAAAGTCTACAAAGACCTCCATTTTTACAGATCAACTTTTAAAGAAATATCTTTTTTAAAAAAAGAAATTATATGCCCAGAATCCCTTCCCTATAGGGCCAATGGCTGCTGGGAGTTATAGTTTATTATTAACAGGAAGACTGGATTTTCTCAGTCCTAGATAAGGCTTCTAAGTATGGACCTTACATAGAATTTCTTAGCCAAATGACAAAAATATTGCCCCAGTCATTGGGTGGTAGCAAAACTCTGGCATGGATGAATGAGTAACAATGGTTTATTGAGCCACAATTAAATTTTAGTTGGGTTTTTCTTCTTGTTGCTATAATGAAATGCTATGTTTTCATTTTGTTCATCACCTGGGCTTCTTGGATAGATGGGCAGACAATAAACTGAATTAATAAAAAGGATAAATAAATAAATTTAACATATTTTGTCTAAAAAGCCATCACTTTCAAGATTTAGTCAATGATTTCCATCTGTAAATGTTGAGTCCACCTCAATAGGGATCTGCTGTTGAGCAGCAGCTAACCAACCTGGAATGGTTCAGACAATCGAAACAAGCTACTTGTTTAGACGGAAAACCACACAGAGGGAACAACCGCACAGACATACCAGGATTATAAACTCATTATCATAAATAAATGAAGCCCTGGAGGAAAGCCACAATAAACTTTCTATATTTTTGCCAAAAGAACAAGAAAACCTGCATGAATGTATTCAGCAGACTTTATCACTGTTGAAAAGCAGATGCTTTTGAGCTGGGTTTTACTGCTCAGTTATCTGTGTTTTGTTTGTTTGTTTGTTTTATTTTTCAAATCAGCTACTGTCAGCCCATTCAGATAGGCTGAGTCAAGAAACAGGCTCATCAAGGATTCCAGGAATCTTCTTTATTGTAATAAAATAGAATAATAAAACTTTGGAAGTCTCTCTCTCTGTCCCACCTGATTCTAAGCAAAATCAAGATAGCATCGAGTTGCTTTCTCACACTCTCAGAGCTGTATAATCCTTTGTCCAAATGCTTCCTTATCAGGTCTCTCTGAATTTAACAATAAGGCCAGCCCTTCTTCATGCCTCATTCTTCAGAGGACAAATTATTTTATTGATCCTATAATATCTTCCTCATCTGAACCCCAAATGTATCTCTTTGGCTGAAAATCAACGTCAGGGGGCAGCCTTGCACTCCATTTTCAGTCAGTCAAGAGAAAGCCGAGCTTCAAAGCAATATAAGAAGAACCATGTTAGTCGATAGAAGCCAAAAATCAAAAGCAGTCTGACAGCACAATTTCCAACCAGCCAATTGTATTAAAAGGATACACATTTTTGTGAACTGAGGTTCATTTCATCACGTACACAGAGTACCCATTGACTGCAGATCACACAAGCTTGTGCCTCTTAATAAAACTTGTTACAGATAGTCCTCAACTTACAGCCATCCATTTAGTGACCACTTAAAGTTACAATGGCACTGAAAAAAGCAACATATGGCAGATTTTCACACTTACAACCCATTGCAGCATGTAATCAAAATTCAGACACTTGGCAACTGGCATGTATTCATGACTGTTGCAGTGTCCCGGGATCATGTGATTCTGTTTTGCAACCTTCTAACAGGCACAGTCAATGGGGAAGCCAGATTCACTTAACAACTGTATTACTAACCAAACTACTACAGTGATTCACTTAACAATTGTGGCAAGAATGGTCATAAAATGGAGCAAAACTCACTTAACAACTGTCTCGCTTAGCAGTGGAAATTTGGGGCTCAGTTGTGATCATAAGTCGAGGACTATCTGTTGTCAAAAAGGTGTTTCAGATTCCTGATTAAGAGTGAACAAGTTTCCTGATTTATTTGATAAGAAGTTGACAGGGAAATTAAGCATGAGTGGAGTGATAGGGTACTGCTAAGACCACCTAGTTCATAGTATAACTTTTGCAGCCCATGGTCATCTTTTCACATTCACATATTCCAAAGAAGAAAAATAATTTCCTGCAGCCAGTTCCAGTTGTGTGGATATTTTTCATAATTCAATGGCACTGACAGCTCATGAGATGAAGGAGCCAAGAGATCAGGCTGGCACTTGTTCAAACCCTCCCTTAGCCACAGAAACCCACAGGATACTCTTGGGCCCATTGCTCTCTCTCTCAGCCCAAATTCAAAGGGTTGTTATTGTGGAAGGAAATGGAAGGGCCCCCTTGAGCTGCCGTATGCATAGTGGAAGAGAAATTAAACTAGCCAGGCAGATTTTTTTTAAAAACCAGAAGATGGGAGATAGAGAAGATGGAAAGATGAAGTAAAGTTTTAGAACATGAACAATCTTGTAAAACCTAAACAGTTAGATTTAGGCATGGGAGACCAATAGGAAATTCAAGGTTGTAAGCTAGACTGAGACACTGAAAATACATCCCAGAAGAAGACAAGGGCAAAACACATATTGTAGCCAAGAAAACAACATAGATGTCACATGAAGTCACTGGGAGGCTTGCCCAAAGATGGTTCCCCACTAATGACTTACAGCAGGGAGGTCCAACCTTGGAAACTTTAAGACTTGTGGATTTCAACCAGCAGAATTCTCCAGCCAGTATGAATTCTGGAAGTTGAAATCCACAAGTCTTAAAGATGCTAAGGTTGGACAGACCTGACATAGCATCTTCTATAGGCTTCATTGAGTTGCTATAGCCCTAATGGGGATAAGTCTCACATCACTTCAACCATGGTCAGCTGAGTCAAATCCTATACAGCCTGTCAAGATTGCAGAAGTAAGAACTACTCCAACTTCAATTGGTGTCTCTAATGTTAGAGCCAGGAGTAAAATACAAAGTATTGGGAACTACAAGAGAACTGTCCAACCGTCCTCATGATTTGTTAAAGTAGAGTCTATTTGACTGGTGTGAAAATCTTCCTCCCACGTTTTATGCTATATACTGAATTGCAGTTTATGAAATAAGCTGTCAGCAGACTCATCTTTTATTTCTTGACTCCTCTTCATTTTATCCCTTTTCCAGCCTCACCATCTCTCATATCATGACACTAGGGCAGTGGTGGGATTCAGCCAGTTCGCACCACTTTGGCAGAACCGGTAGCTAATTTTTTGTTGCCCAGGCCCAGAATGGACATCCAGAAGTGGCATCCACACAGAGAACCGGTTGTTCACATATTTGAATCCCACCACTGCACTAGGGGATAGTGTTAAGTCTCTAGTGAGGATCCTCCCTATAGCACCTTCTAGTATCATCCAGTCATCATGGAGGTGAGCTAGAATCCATCCTCCTTACTGTTATATCAACGTAACAGTGGCTGGTCAGCTTCAGAAGATACTGTAAGTAACTAGCAGAGAAAAAAAACAGCCCCAAAATGATCAGGCTCATAAACAAATATGCAAAGAGTTAGCCAAGGGGTGGATGAGACTGGCAACCCTAAGGTTTGTTATGGGGGTGTGTGTGTGTCAAGCTTAGAAGTTCTTGGATTTCAGCATCAGCTTCCTAGATTTTTGGGTTCCGGGGAGGAAGTATCGCTGCAAAGGCACCACCAGGAGTGGACCTTGCAGCTTAATTTGACTCAACATGGGGAAACCTCAACCAGCTGGATGA
>NW_015386789.1:512238-521961 GCF_001527695.2 Protobothrops mucrosquamatus
AACAACAAGCCCCCCTCCCCAATTTAAAGGTCGGAAGGCCCGGCGCTTGGGGTCTTTGCCGCCGCTGCCTTTCTTCCCACTGCTACGCTTTACTCCGACACGCAAACCCACACTCCACTTACCAAAGCGGTGGAGAAAAGCGCCCGGAGTTGAGGAGCTGTTTGAGGCAAGTCGGTCCAGCGTTACTTTCCGCATCTTGAAGGCTGGCCTCCTATGTTAGACCCTTCAGCGGCTGCTCGAGAAGGCAGCCAGGGAGTTCCGACGAATCGTTCGGGGCCCCAAGGGGCCGCACCCCTCGCCCTCCTCTTGGGCTACCCTGCAGAGGAACTTGTGCCAGCCGGGAAGAGCAGCGCCCGAGGAGACGCGGCTGGAGCGAGCGCCAGAACGAGTCCCGTTCCCGCTAGCGCGCTGCTGGGGGAACGTGGCAGTTCCCACTCCGGTCGGAACAGGGAAAACCCACCTGGGCTTTCTAGGGCTGCAAGCTTAAGCGGCCGCGCCCGGTGACTCCGCCGTAAGGTGTAGTTCTCACTCCGGTCAGAAGGTTGGGGGAGCTCTGCCCCCACCTTAGTCCTCCCTATTAGCAACTTCTCTCTGTCGAGGTTCGCGTCTGTTCTTGTGAGTACTGTATAGTTTTCACTCTGGTCGGGTGGAAGAAACACCGCGCCTTATATCCCACCCGGACAGACTGGTAGGAAAGGTCGCCCAGCAGTAGCGAAGTCTACCTTTAGGAAGAAATGGTGCAGTATTGGCTGCGGGATCCAGGGAGAGACGGACCTCTTGGGAGTAAGCAAGACGTTTGTCAAGGGGGAAAAAAACCGGTTTCATCTGGGATGGGGTGGGGAGACCTACGCATATTTAGACTATCCCAATTTGTCTGAGGCGACCAGAGCGCATTTTGTCCAATGTTCATTCCAATACAGATTGAAAGGCACGTTTCAGAGTCTGTCATTATCCGCGGAAGGAGTCCTTTTTTTTTTTTATTTATTTATTTATTTATTTATTTATTTATTATTTTGATTTATATCCCGCCCTTCTCCCGACGGGACTCAGGGCGGCTCACAACCTATTTAAAAACAAAAACATACCCACAATCCCCTCCGAATAAAACCAATTAAAAGCCAAATATTTAACGTTGTGATTTCCTGTTTAAAATTTCCTTAAAATAAACACTTTTAGTTGTTGCTTAATGTTTAAATGTGTAAAATGTTGGTATGAGTTCGCCCCCCCCTTTTTTTTTTTGCCTTGGAAATTTAAAGAAATTTAAGACGGAAGGGGGAGGACAAGTGAAAAATAACCTGATTGATATTAAAAAAATAATAATTACAATGCTGCAAAAAAAAAATCCAATGTGGTTTTTGCATTTTTTTCGTTAGAAACCTGAAACTCAAGGAGGTGCTTCCTTGATTAGGGATTTGTAATATTAACATTAGAGCCTCTTTCGTGTAATGGTTAGGGCAGGGATCTTCAAACTTGGCCCTTTTATGACTTGTGGACTTCAACTCCCAGAATTCCTCAGCCAGGCATGCTGGCTGAGGAATTCTGGGAGCTGAAGTCCACAAGTCATAAAAGGGCCAAGTTTGAAGACCCCTGGGTTAAGGCATCAGAAAGTGGGAGACTCTGAGTTCTAGTCCTGTCTTAGGCATAGTTGGGTGACCTTTCTCTCAGCCCTAGGAAACAGGGAATGGCAAACTACTTCTGAAAAATCTTGCCGAGAAAACTGCAGGGACTTTTCCAGACAGAGACAAAAGAAAAAGAAAATTTTTTTAGCGTTCTTTTGATCCCATAAAAAAGATTTTCTGAGGCTAGAGATGATATGCTAGGAAACCTAGCAGTGCTTCTGGTGACCATTGGAAGACGACTAAGCAAATAATTTCTGCTTCTGAAAAAGCAGATTCTCCCTTGAGCAGAAGTTATAAATTGGAGCACCTTCTTCCAACAGACCATACCTGCTATTGTAAATTCAGCCTTGAACAGCAGGAACCAGCTAGGCTGCATTTCAGTAGCTCCTGTTTCTAGTTGGAGAATTACTGACAGTTTGCAAATAGCTGGACTAAATAATAGTTTAATATTTGGTGATAGGCTTCACTCAGATGCTATATTGAATGATCTTGCTGTTTCACCTACTTTTTATCTAATAATATATCAGTTAGAAGGCAGTTATTTTATCCATGGGTAGAATAACTAAACTGGGACAGGCCCTCAAATGTCTTTTCTGTCAAACTAGTAATTGTTTGTATTTCCTGTTAGAACAATTACTCAGTGGAACTGCTTGCCTCCAGAAGTTGTGAGTGCTCCGTTACTGGAGGTTTTAAAGAAGAGATTGGCAGCCATTTATCTGGAAAGGAATAAAGTCTCCTAGCTGAGCAGGGGGTTGGAGTAGAAGACCTCCAAGGTCCCTTCCAACTCTCTTATTCTGTTATCTGGGTATTGTTGATAAATCCACCAATCATTTAATTCAACATAAGACAGGCTAAACTGCAGACAAGTCAAATATTTAAATATATCGGCAGGACTAAGATATTTTTCCCTCCCTATGTAGTCGGTCTTGTTGACAAACAGAGAAGGTGGTACTACTTAAGGAAAAGGTTTTTTTTATCACAAAAAGTTCCATCTGTTTCCCTGAAAGGCACAGAGCCAGCTGTCCTGAGCAGAATCAATGATCCTTAACTTCTTGGGGTGACATTAATGTGATGCCAGCAAGAGCACAGTGACCGTTCCACAGATTGTTACCTGCTCCTCTTGGTCCACAGTATTTCTACAAACCCCACTAAACTGCATTTGAAAGCAACATTTTTGAAACTGGGTCTTCAAAGTTGCTTGGTAGTAAGATAATTAACTGCCCAGCATCCTTTCCCATCCAAAAGGCTTTGAACACCAAGCCTAAGAACATTTTAATTTCTTTACCTGCTTCTCCCTCTTTTCCAAGTGTCTGCGCCACAGAGCAAAAGAGACTAAAGACAGCTTACCTTATTAAAACGCCATCAAGTACATTCCAAAGCAGGGTTTTCAAGTGAAAAGAGATTAAGGCACCGATAGGGCACAGCAAATGCAAAAGGAGATGTTAAAGCGCTCTGCTTTTAATTTCCTCATTGCTGAGAATGACCATAGAAGAGAGATTGTTTAGATGAAAGACAACAACACAGCAGGAAATTTATAGAAAAGGGGTGAAGTTATGAATGTGAGAAAATGACACTATCGTGCAGAAAGTCTGAGTCATAGCAGAAAAAAACAACAACTCCCTGAACTTGAAAGATGAAAAAATACTTGAGATGAGCTGGCTTTCCCCATCCCAAATCCCAGATTTCCTTTTTTGTGATTCTTATATTTTTAGGGACGTATTTAAAATGAAGTGTTGAAACACCTGGAAGGAAGGCAAAGCAGGAAGGCTTTTGTTTATAAACATGATGCTTATGCTGAAGTTTTATTATTTTTTTGGTAGCAAGTTGCAAGTGAGCATTGAGGATAAGAATTGCCTGGATCAGATTTTCTTCCCTGCCTTCAGTTTGCCACACCAACCAAAAAGAGGCCTACAAGCAGTGGTCAGGAGAACGATGCACATCAGATCGGGCACTGGTGGGCTTGGATTGTATTGGATCATAATTCTCTTTGGCAGCCACAATACAAAAAAGCTGTTGAGACTCTAGAAAGAATGCAGAGAAGAGCAACAAAGATGATTACGGGACTGGAGGCTAAAACATACGAAGAAGAGTCGCAGGAATTGGATATGTCTCGTTTAATGAAAAGAAGGACTAGGGGCAGCTTGATAGCAGTCTTCCAATATCTAAGGGGCTGCCACGAAGAAGAGGGGGTCAACCTATTCTCCAAAGCACCTGAAGGCAGAACAAGAAGCAATGGATGAAAACCAATCAAGGAGAGAAGCAACCTAGAACTAAGGAGAAATTTCCTGACAGTTAGAACAATTCATCAGTGGAACAACCTGCCTCCAGAAATTGTGAGGGCTCCAACTCTGGAGGTTTTAAAGAAGATATTGGACATGCATTTGTCTGAAATGGTATAGGGTTTCCTGCTTGAGCAGGCAGTTGGACTAGAAGACTTCCAAAGTCCCTTCCAACTCTGTTATTCTCTTCATTCTCTGACTTTGGACTGCAGTACAGCTGGCTGAGAAAGGTGGGATGGTGGAAGAACGGGCTGCTTGACAAAATTGTGGGCATCTGTGCCGCCTTTGTCCCATCCCATCTGAACCTTTATCTCAGTGTCAGCAGAGTTGCCAATAGAGCAGTAACCTTGACCCTGATGTAGGAGGTGATGTATAATCTGGAGCTTTGAAACCACCAACAAACAGAGACTTGCAGCAGCCAAATGAAAGTGTTTTTCCTTCAGAGGAAGTGGATGGTGCAAAGAAAAAAGTAGCATAGCTATTTTGTTTATTCCTGGCCAATAAGCAGGCTGCACCAGATTACAAAAGGCTTTTATCTTCTCTCGGTCTTAAGTCTGGTGAATAATGGGAGGAAATGGTTGATCTAAATTGATCTGCCAGATAAGGGAAAGCAGAATAAAGTTACCAACCTAACTGCTGCATTCATACAAAGCACATTGGTTCAAAAGCCACAATAGCCACCCAATATCTAAGACAAACCAAACAAGCTATGGCTTAGTAGGATGCGTGAACCCACCCAATGTAAAGAAAATCTCTGGAGGATAACCATCCATAATTTTGCTTTGTATAGTAGTTAATATAAATGGGAACTTCTCTCCTGAGCTAACACAGTTCTGACCAACCCACATAACTAATCATTACAATTTCTGCAAGCAGTTCATTTAAAGGTACTTTTTTTGTTGTTCCTGATTAAATCGGATAGTTTATATTCTTCATTCCATTTGTCAGGTTCTTTGTGGTCTAGGATACAATTAAATGAATGAAATCTCAATTCGATACATATATGAAACTGAAGAAACCATGACCTTTTATTTTTATTGACTAAATGGTGACATCTGACATGTGTGGTTACAGCCTCAGTGATGTGTTTTGACAAGTGCAATACCAAAGTCAAAGGTTGGTGGAATCAGAGATTCATATAAACTGTGTGCTTAATAGCTGGAAATGTGACTAGATACAAAATGTCAGGCCAACAATTTTTATTTGGTTGTAGAAGATCTTGAGGAAGATGCCAGAGGCAGCAAAGAAATGGGTGGCCCCGAGACAAAAGCTAAATTGGAATTGATCACGTTAAAATTAATTGAATGCAATGGGCATGATCACTGTCAATGTGTTTGATGGGCTTCCTGTCACAGTACAATTTGATAGCAAGCCTTGAAGAGAAGGGACTTTTGTAGGCTGTATCCTGCTGTGAGATTCCATGTTATTCATCTTTTGAGAACAGCAGGAGAAGCAGTCGTGACTTCCTCATCATTTGAAGCTCCAAGATGCTTTCATTTCTGTAAAGTGAGTTAAGTAAATTAAGAAAAAAATAATGTTAATATGGCAATGGATTGGCACTTTAGCTGCATTGAGCAAAAATTAGCTCAGATGAATATCTACATTATTTGCACTCCTGTAGTGCTAAATGTTTGTTCAAAATCTCTTTGCAAAGGAGGTAGCTCAAAAAAACAGATGGGAGTCACTTGAATCTCACAAGTCTGGTGCTTCTGTCCACAAGGCAATGGTGCGACAATTGTAAGTGTGAATACAGGTTGTAAGTCACTTTTTCCAAGGCCGTCATAACTTTGATCTGTCATTAACTGAATGGTCACAAGTGGAGGACTATAATTCCCAGCTAGAGCACTTGTACTATAAGCCCAGATTATCTTGAATTCTGATTTAGTGTTAGATAGGCTCTATCACTTCTGTTTTAATTATTTCTTTCTCTGAAATATTTCCCAGAAACTGAGTGATTATTTTGTTCTTCTCCAGAGGCTTTCCACCAACACAGATGAGATTGATTGGCCTTGTCACTCTGGATAATCAACCATGGAATATTGATACCAGTAATATCAACTCTGTGTGAAGTGAATCCTGCTTCTTCTTCAGACCCAATGTCACATTTCTGGATAAACAGGTTTGCATAATTTTTCCTTTAGTAACATTTCTTTAGGATTCTAAATTAACTACTCACGTAATGCACTCCTGTGTTTTATATTACAACAAGCCATTTATTACAGTTGATAGATCTAGGGGATCTGATAATGGAAGAAATGAAATCAAGACCTTATTACCTGAAATGAAATATTTGTTAATTTAGTCAAATAGGAGTGTAAAGAACTGGATAATGAAGCTAAACAATTCAGCCATTAATGACTACACTTTATTCAGTTGAGGAATTCCTGTACATGTTTTATATGATTTTCTGACCTCCACTCTAAAGTGTATCCCAACGAAGCTGAAGGTTGCACAAATACCTATTGCTTGGTTGTTCGTTACAAGTTTCAGTTTTGGACTTCTAGAACATGTAAACCAGGGGTCCCCAACCCCCGGTCCGTGGACCGGTACCGGGCTGCGGCATGCCAGCAACCGGTCCGCACAAACAAGCAAAGCCCCATCCGCGGGATGCAGGCAGCACTCAAAACCATGCACTTTCCGGTCCGTGGAAAAACCTCTCTCCACGGAACCGGTACCTGGTGCCCAAAAGGTTGGGGACTTCTGATGTAAACTGTTTATTGTTTACACTTTTTAATAAGCTAAAGTGTAAAAATCCCAACAGCATTGACTTTATAGCTGGTCCCAATTTTAATATGCGCTCACCGAGCACAGCTGTCCTCGTTACCAAGTTCTTCTGACTCAAGAAATACCACTCAGCTTTAAGTTTCTCTCACAACGCTTATTTAGATGTAAATTAATTCCAAAGTCATTTGTTTTATTGAACATCACTGTGCCCATAAGACTGAGAAGTGCAACTGAGTGGATGATATGCAAATTGGAGAAATTCCAGGTGGCTCTGTCAAGCTGAGAACAGGAGCAAACTGAAGTTATCTTGCCATGCACGAATGAGCGACTGGCTTGTTTCCTTGCAAGTCGCGGAGCGAGAGGATGAACCACTTTTAGTGGGGAGCAATTAAAACCATTTGAATATCATTTCCATGATTGTGTAGCAGACCAAGCCACAATTAAGGATTGCCACTTGTTATTTATTCCACCCCTCAGCCACCAGCCCAGTAGAGGATTGATGTGATTGGCAGCAGCACACGGCAGGGCAACATTTGACAGATGCTTCTTTGCACTAGCAATTTAGTTTGAGCAGTGTTTCTCAACCTCGGGGGCAACTTTAAGATGTGTGGACTTCAACTCCCACAATTCCCCAGACAGATGAATTTGAATCCATCCCATTAGAAACTAGCCAGGCTTCTCCAATCTATCTAGTACAGTCAGCCATGCTGGCTGGGGAATTCTGGGAGTTGAAGTCTACAAGTCTTAAAGCTGCCAAGTTTGGAGATGCCTAGTGTCGTGTTAGGGGTCTCCATTTGTGGAAAAGAAAACATAAGAGAAAATAATTATAAATTCAAGGGCAGTCATTTTCCAGCCTATCTCTTGTTGTATTTATTTGTTTATTTAATCAATCAAATTTGTATATCTGGTCATCTTCTAAAAAGCAACTCTGAATGGTGATATGTTCGAATTGCAGAGGTAACCATTGTAGACAAACCAGCCGTAAAACGCCACATTCTGTCTTGTGAATGCAGTTTCTGATGGTTTCAGGTATGGAAGCTAGATTTCCCCTAAGACCGTTTGTGAAATTGGGCTTGAGGTTACAGAAAGAAGGGAATTATTCAGATGGAGGCTGGGGGACTTCTTTAATGCATCTCCGCTTTTCCTCCTTATTCTATGTCTTCAAAATGCAGAAAAGCTTTAAGTCTGTGCTTGTTCGATAGGTGTTTGCCATGGTAACTAAACAAAGCAAAATGCCGGCCTCTTCACTCTGTCCCTCAATTCCCAGGGTGTTAGGAAGCTAATGGGGATGCATATTTCCCAAGCCTGTTGTATGGTTTCTGGGATTTATACACCACTTTTTCTCCAGAGCTCAGTTGTGCTTGACCTGGAGACCTTTTGTCATACTAAAAATGGGTTTTGATTGCATCATTGTAGTTGCTATCTTGACTTTTTTTTAATCCACATAACATGGATACCCTTGAGCTCTGCCTTTATGACTGTCCCACATTGACAGACCTTTGATGTAGATTAGGCTGAGAAAGAATGATGGTCCCGAAATCCTTCAGGAAGCTTCAGGGGCTGAGAGTGAATTTGAAACTGGACCTTCCCAGCCCTAATCCAACTTCTTGACCACTCTACAGTGCCGGATTTTCCTTTTAAAACAGTAAAAGTAAATAAAATCTCTCTTATGTCCATTTGGAATCTTGTTGACTTTATGGACATCTCCATAGTTTTCTTGGAGACCATGTTGTTGTATCAAGCTACTATGTTCTTCTGGGAATACTTTTTCAATTTCCCAGTCTAGCCAACAATTTTGTAATTTCCTGGTGATTTCCCATCTATTCCAATCACTGCAGGTAGTCCTCGACTTATGACCACAATTGAGCCCAAAATTTCTGTTGTTAAGTGAGACAGTTATTAAGTGCATTTTGCCCCATTTTATGATCTTTCCTGCCACAATTGTTAAGTGAATCACTGCAGCTGATAAGTTAATAACCCGGTTGTTAAATGAATCTGGCCTCCCCATTGATTTCGTTTGTCAGAAGGTCGCAAAAAAGTGATCACATGACTCTGGGACACGGCAATGGTGATAAATATGAACCAACTGCCAAGCATCTGAATTTTGATCACGTGATCATGGGGATGCTGCAAAGGTTGTAATTGTGCAAAACAGTCATAAGTCATTTTTTTCAGTGCCATTGTAACTTTGAAGTGTTGTAAATCGACAACTACTTGCATTTCTGTCCAATCATGCTTATCTTTTCAAGATCCTCCAAACCTATCTAGATCAGGGGTCCCCAACTCCCGGTCCATGGACCGGCATCAGGCTGCGACATACCAGAAGCCGGGCCATGTAAACAAGCAAAGGCCCATCTATGGGGTACAGGTAGCACACAAAACCACGCCCCCTCCGGTCCGTGGAAAAACCTCTTTCCATGGAACTGGTCCCTGGTGCTCAAAGGTTGGAGACCTCTGATCTAGATGGTGTTATCTACTATAGTTTTCCAATAAAGAAGAGGAGGCCTCTGCATTATAAATTATGCATAAAAGCATAATTTCTGAAATTAGCTCATCCACCCAACTACTGAAAGTTAACAGTCCTTTTGATTTTAGTTCTAGTCACTGCATCTTCTTTCCGTAGGTTGATGTGACCTACGAGAACCACAAGAAGAGGCCAACCAGATCAGCTACTTAATACAGGGCTCCATGACCAGCTATATCCATCTGAGACATGAAGATCTCTTTCACTGTAACTTTCAAATAAACTGTATTTAAGGCATGCAGCTATGCTTCAGAAGGCAATAAACCATCATCAGTTTTAATTTTTAATAAATGTTTAACAAGGTCCCTCTGTGGGCGAGATGGCTGGTTTCTAAATATGATAGTTAATGATGGCCTGATAATAATAATAATAAACTTCATTACGGTCATAGACCAGCAATAGCCATCACTTTTTACAATATATTAAATAATAATAATAATAATAATAGTAAAAATAGTACTAACATTAATAGTAAATAATAACATCCCTGTTAAGAAAATACATGTTCTCAAAATGTTAGGGTCACTCCCTAGTTTACGTGAGTGGATAGCCGATTAATGTGTGAGTAAATATAATG
>NW_015386789.1:522278-543567 GCF_001527695.2 Protobothrops mucrosquamatus
ATAGTAAAAATAGTACTAACATTAATAGTAAATAATAACATCCCTGTTAAGAAAATACATGTTCTCAAAATGTTAGGGTCACTCCCTAGTTTACGTGAGTGGATAGCCGATTAATGTGTGAGTAAATATAATGTTCCAAACATTATTAGAGATATCTCCCGAAAATTGGCACAAATTGACGACTATAGGTCTGTAACCATTTTTTTTCTTGTGGACATTGCCGCAACACAGTATTTTGCCACTGCATGCGTGATAGAAGGGTTTGAGTCCTGGAGGAGAAAGCCTACATAAAAATTGTCTGCCCTCCCTGGCAATCTCTCTAATAAGGTGAGAATATATACTGTCCTATAAACTTGGTATAGCTCACAGTACAATAAAACATGTGAGATATCTTCAACTTCTCCTTTACCACATATACATACCCGTTCTGCTATTGGTGTTCTCTTATACCTGCCCTGTAGGAGTGCTGAGGGAAGAATGTTAAATCTGGCTCTGAAAAAAGCTATTGTTTTGGGAAAGTCAGATTATTCAAATATCTTGCCGATTCCCACACACCCTGTTTGATTCTGTCCCTACTGTGGCAAGGCAACATATTTAGTTCTTCTTGGAACTCCATGTCCTTTATTCTATTGGATACTACTTGCTTTGCTTGGTCAAAGCCTAGGGACATTAAGAATACCGAAGAGAGCCCATAAGAGCCCAGTTTATGATCTATCGCCTGCTTCCAGGGGGAAGGAAAGTTGTCAGTCAGCACTAACGGGGACAGTCCCTCTGAAAAGAAATGCATTTTAAGCCAGTGAATGATCATCATCTTCCAGGCTCTTACCTGGATTTGGGGCATGCCTGTCTCAATTCTTAATTGGGCATTTGGGGTTCCTTTGGGTGCAGCTAAGATGGCTCGCAGGAATTTGGTTTGTATGGTTTCCAGCAAGTTTTTCTTTGCAAGGATTCCTGTTTGTGCCTCATATAGAATTTGCGCCAATGTTTTGGCCTCGAAAAGTTTTAATGATGGCCTGATCCTTCACAAAACCATCTTTATAAAACCATCCATAATGGCTGCCATGATTACTGCTGACAACAGATTCCGCAATTTAATAATGCGCAGGGTGAAAAAGTATATATGAACCACAAAGTCTTCTTGGATATAGACAGTCATATGTGGGGAAAATCCCAACTCAACCAATTTTAGAAGTTACTCAAAAGACACTGTATGAGGGTGGTGATCTAGTTTTGCTTTTTTTTAAAAAAAAAAGATATAGTTGATTTAATTACATTTTGATGTCTGTCTTATATACCTTTTGTTTCTTAGTCTACCAGAATATGTGCAGCCAGCCACTGTGGCTGGCAAAGGCTTTGCACGATACTTGAATTCTGTCAAGGTTGCCCAATTCACTGCTGGAAGGCATTCAAGTAATTTGGCAATAATATCCTTTTAATGTGAAGCTCGAATGATAATGGGAGAAATGGAGGAGCAGATCTGTCAGTTTGCTTCTCTTGAGCAACTGCTGGTGGGGAAGATTAGTCAACATGACAAGACAGCCAAAGCCCACTGTTCTGTGAAGATATCTAACTTTCTTATACAACCCGCTAAATTCTAACTTTAGTTTAACAAAATCTCTCTGCTGTGGTCACAAAACATGAACAGCAACATATGTCAGGGATGCCTTCATAACGTACTTAACAGTAATCGCAGCTCAAGTTGGCTTCACAGCCGCCAAACTAAGCACATTTGCTACGTGTTCCCCCTTCTTCTTAGGCATCACCAGGAAATTACCATTAAAGATGCTGCATCTTTAGAGAACTGGTCATCCCTCCTTTTTAAAGCAAAGATACATGCATGCAATTGTCCCACTGGTGGCCTGTGAGATTGACAAGACTGAAGCAGGAAACAAGATTAGTAGTGGTTCCAAGGAAGAGGTAAAAGAAAGTGATGTATTTGTGAGGTGACTAGAGGAGGATCCCAGAGCCATGTCCTCTCATGGTGGCCTGCACATTACCTTGCCTACAGAGTTTAAAACATTTCCCCACTTACCTTTTGATACAAGCCTGGGCTGCTTTGTTAGGTGATCTTTTTGTTCATTTATGTTTTTTCTGTATTTTCCTGTTTTATAAATTGTCCCAAGACTGTTGGTGTGCATGTGTGCACATGTGTATTGTGTGAATCCAACCAGTGTTGCCTGGAAACCCTGGTTTGCAGCTTAATGCATTGCGTGACTCTAACCTATTGAGGTTTATTCAATAAGCCATGATTACAGCCGTGGTGGCATAGTGGTTAGAATGCAGTACTGCAGGCTACTTCTGCTGATTGCCAGCTTCCAGCAGTTGGATTCTCACTGACTCAAGGTTGACTCAGCCTTCCGAGGTCGGTAAAATGAGGACCCAGATTGTTGGGGGCAACATGCTGACTCTGTAAAGCTTAGAGAGGGCTGTAAAGCAGTATATAAATCTAAATGTTATTGCTATTAAACACTTCATTATGGGGAACCTAATATGCAGGCAAGAGGTGGAATTTTTTTTGCCTGGATATAAAAAAGTCAGATTACCAATTTAAGTTATGTTAAAAGTGTAACTTTAGAAATGTACCCTGGCATCCTCTCATCAAACCATCAGGCTTTTCCAAAGTAACAAGAGTATTATTGTTCCTCATGTTTTAAAATCTCTGTTCAGGCAGCAGCTAATAAAATCATATCTGATCTCTGTGGAGAGAGGCATAACTTCCCCTTTCTTCAAAAGGAAATGAAAAATGATGATGTTCCTGTTAGGAAGCAAGAATCTCTGGGAAGTGTGTTGAAAGGAAACTTAGCTTTGCCTACAACTTTGAAAATAAGGATAATGACTAGACACATTGGGAGGGAGGGATGAGAGTTTTGGGGAAAGGCTCACATCAATCAAATAAAACCAAGATTTAGTTCTCAGAGCAAGACCTAGAAATTGCTCCTCTGAGAAGGGCAGAGAATTAATAATTCCAGTATCTTTTCACACATCAATCCAGGGTGAGAATGTGGGTCCCCCATTCTTTTGCATTTTCTTATATGGGGCATAAACACAGGCTCTCAAAACAGGCTAAGCTTTTGTTTATTGAATGAATTATCATCAGCACAGCACATTCATCTTACCATCCAAATTATTAGGGTCAAATGAAATACTAAACCAAAACTAAATATGTTTTATTTATTTAAAGGATTTGCTAATTGCGTTTACCCCAATGGATTCCAGGCAGCATAAAAAATATAAATGCCTTTGCATGAAGCATGACTCCAACCTTTGTGAATTGTCAGCCATGGTTTATTACTAATTATCACATTATAGCCTTGCCACATTGTTATCTATTATTATAGATAAAACTAAAAGTCTCATGTCTGTAACCTTTAACTGGGCATATTTTTTTTGAAATATGAAATTGCTTAGGAAGAAAACAGTCAAGTGTAGCTCTCCTATTCAACTGTTTTCATGTATTAATTCAGATATCTCTTTTATTCAGATTTAAATAACTGAGAAGGAAGGCAGGTGGCGTTATCCAGAAAACAACTTCTGACAAGGAGTTGGAGTAAAAAAAACCCACCTGTGTGGAGTTTGCTAAGAAGGCACTTTGGGTTGCAGATTTATTTCAATCACACTGCAGTGACACTTTCATAAGAACTAATGAATAAATTTGGTGGCACTGAGTAGGGGAAAGATTTTTTTTTATTGACACGTGAGCTATAAACAGGTGGGAACAAATCCACAGGGAAAACAACAGGTTCAGTACATGCATTTTAAAGCAACACATGAATGCTTAAAATGCCATTTTTATAGATTTGGGAAAATATGGCAAAATATGAATTCTTAGTTACCTTGTATTTAAGTTGTTGTAGGCAAGTGTGCAAAATTCTGTATTAATGATTATACAAGTGAAGATAAATGTGCAACTTTCTCCATATCGTACCAAGAGCTAGTAAAATCTCAACCTGGATGCCGTTTGCCAAATGGCCTTGGAGAATCTTTAAGCACATTTAGATTTTCCAAGGTGTCGTGTGCTATAGGTAAGAAAGGCAAGTTGAATCAAAACAAACATTGCTAGGTTTGAGAGGCAATTTGAACTGGAGAGTGGAATCTTCTCCCATTAATTCAACATGGAAAAGTTTTCCAATTTTCTCTGGTGTTCCTTTCTTACCAAGCCACATGGACTGAATCAAATGGACCATTGTGATCAAATGAAGTTCTTGGGGCTGCATGCAGCTGTAGTTTGACTATAAAACAATTTATACTCAGAAGTGCAAATATTTTCCAGAGAAAGACAGATCATTCAGTTATTTCTTTTTGACACCTTTGGGCATCAAACTGCTCTTTAGTGCATTAAGTTTCAGAGTTTTGTTTTTTTTAAAAGAAACTAAGCCTGTAATTCAAGAGCTGGTGAATTCAGGCTCCAGGTGCCCTTGTTCAATCTTGTGCAAGAACCGGGGCCCTTGGGATACAAATCATTTTTGAATGATTGCATCTGTAGCAACCATAGCATAGACCAGAGGTGTCAAACTGGCGGACCACAGGCCGGATGCGTCACATGCAGGCCACACCCATCCTCCTGGCTCTGCAAAAGCAAAAAAGTCACAACATGTCACAATACATCATGTGACATGACTGAGTTTGACACCTGTGTTCTAGACTGTCATGTGCTAGAAAAGGAGGATAATTTGGCCAAAAAAGCAAGGCAGGTAAGAGACTGAAAGGGAAATTCAAGTGAGTGATTAGGAGGTGGAGAGAACAAAAATTGGTTTTCATTGGTTTGGACTAAATCCTGAACTACAAATAAGCTTTGTGGGACACAGGGCTCGTCTCATTTTTGACATGAAGATTTCAAGTTGACAACATTCCTTAATTCCAAAACCACAGGTGTTTGGGGGTTGACATGCGCATCACACAACTGTCCAGTCTTACAAAGCACATAACCACGTGTTGCCATTTTGATGTTATAACTTGTTGGGTATCTGTGCAAACAACCCTAATATAACTTCCTCATCCCGTGTGTTGTGGGAGGATAAGCCCTATCCCACTCCTATTGTGCATATGGTGTTTTAATTGTATGACTGTAAGCTGCCTGGAGTCACCTTGGCGAGATGGGCAGCATAGAAGTTTAATAATAAAATAAAAATAAAAAATAGTATCTATTGAAATTTTGTTCATGGGTTTGAGCACTGGGAGACAACAGGATTAACCATCTTGCTCACAACCACCATGGAAACTTTTAAAGGTCACTAAATTTGCAAATCTTTCTAACCAATTTTGGAAATTGCTCATTAACAGAAATGCCAGATGAATATGCCTTTGAAAGAAAAAGTTTGAAAATGCCAGATGAATCTGCCTTCAATTCAGAATGAAAGAACATTTTAATCATAAACTTAAGAATTTTAAAAAAAATCTGAATAAATCTGATTTTGATCTAAGAAAATTATAAACAGACTAATAGTTCAGATAACTCTGGAATATTGAAACTTTTACAATAAGATTTTGGAATTAATTATAAAGAAAAATTAGCTTCTTGTGGGAAATGGATTGTTTTTTGAGTTTTGTAAGACATATCAGAGATAATGAGAGGATTCCCACATGTGTCCAGGGTGGCTGCTCCTCATGAATAGATTACAGGACAGTGGTTTCCATGATTTCAAAAACTGGACACTGGAGAGACTAAAGTTTTTAGGTAGAGGAAAATGTTGCAAAACATAATAAAAATACCAAAGGACTTTTGAGGAATGGAATCAGAAAATAGTAACCCGATATCAACAATATCAGTAATGGAGATGATACTGAACGTGGATTTACAACCTGCAGGCTAAGAAAATGATTTTTAAAAAAGGATGTTTCACTGGATCCACGTAAGAAACTGCCTGAGATTTTAAAATTTAAAAGAGAAATATAAATGACAAACCACAAATGACCTGGATACATTTTTCCTAGTGGGTTTACTTACCAAAGCCTTGAATAACTCTGTGGAGTGGGACAAAGAATAAAATAAAATCCCACAATATTTGAATGAACTAAAGATTAAAACTGTTAGAAGGAATATAAAATTGGTTTATTTGATCAAGGTTAAAAAAGATGTTACTTCTGGCAAGGCTTAATGGGCTTTCTGCTGACACAGGACAGAAAAGATATTTTATGAATTTTTTTTATAAAGAAGAAATGGTATACAAGATGAAAAGATAAATGTTTGAAGGAAAGAATGAATATATGAATATATTTCAAAGAAAGCTTTACTCCAAACTATGTTTTCAAGGAGAATTCAGTGTAATTTTGCCTTTGTTCCTGTGAACACATCCACCAGCTTAATTTTGGAATTTATCAGCATGGCTTGTGCTCACAGTGAGGTGGTTATGTACATTTTGGGCACAGAAATTATCATGCTAAAGAAAGACGGAAAATCACACATACTGTGTTATGTTGGAACAAGCTTTTTTTTTTAAAAAACAAAACAAAAAGAGCTTGCTAAAAATAAAGAAAGTTGATGCTAAACTTGCAACAAATTCTTTGAGGGTAGAGAAATTATCAGTCTGAACTAACCCTGTCAACATTCAGTCCAATCCAGGCAATTTGATGAGATTTTTAACATTTTTTATCCATCATCAGATTTTTAATGAATTACTTTTGAGCAAAAGCAGCTGATTGCTTCCTTTCACTGTTTTATTTTTTTAAGTTTGCCATGAACGCTTGGGAGGCATGACCCCCAAATCTCTGAGGCCTTACTTATCCACCATGATTGCTGAACACTGAAAACAGTTTCCTGTCATTTTCCTACACCATCCATACTAAAAAATGGATTTAGGGAGGGAATGTTCATAAAAGTTTGTTATGAACCTTCCCTCCCTAAATCCGTTGTCACCAAATATGTAATGTGGCCTTGTCCATTTAAAGAGGTTGTCAGGTCTGCCCTCCCCTCTCACCAATATTAAATACAGACCTTATTTGAACTGATCTAACCAGAGGTTAAGCAAGCCCCGTGAAAGTACTAGCTTTCCATTAATTTTGCATGCCTTCTTCAGGTAAACAAATTCCTTATTTTTGTTTTAAGAAGCAGAATGGGGAAATGGGGAAGGGGGAAGTGAATGACCCAGCAACCCCCAGAAATCCTGGTTGCAAGAAACATGCATTTATTTCAAGAGCACCCCAACTAGTCCCTAATCAAATGTCTCTCTCTCTCTCCTTTTTAGTCTAAGGCAGTGGTTCTCAACCTTTTTAATGCCGCGACCCCAACCGGTCGTAAGTCAAGGACTAAACCGGTCATAAGTCGAGGACTAAACCGGTCATAAGTCGAGGACTAAACCGGTCATAAGTCGAGGACTACCCAACCAGTCGTAAGTCAAGGACTTTCCCTGCCCGGGAGCGCCGCGCATGCGTGGTTCTGCCCCCTGCGCCGGCCGAGGCATAGCTGGCAAGTGGCAGAGACGGAGCAGGCCGACCACCAGCTGGCCCAGCCCAAGGGAGGTAAGGCACCCGCCGGAAAAGGAAAAAAAAATGGCGGACAAAAAAAATGGACAAAAAAAATGGCGGACAGCCTTGCTTGGCGACCCCCATGAAATGGTCGATCGACCCCAAATGGGGTCCCGACCCACAGGTTGAGAACCACTGGTCTAAGGTACTTTTTGACAACTGAAGATTATGAGCTGAGTGTTGGCAGCACTGAGGACCTAGTTGTTAACAAAGGCAGTCTCTTTTCTCCAAAGCTATGTGCTCAAACCCACAAAGACCCAGGCACGCTCAGCTTTTCCCATATCATAGGCCAACAACACCTATTCTGAGAAAATAGTAAGGTCAGCCAGGTTTCATTTAAGTGCTAGCTGTTCTTGACTTATCAGTGATTGTTCTTTACTAATATTTATCTAAAAAGCTAAGTGGCTGTGAGGGCAACCCTTGATGCAAATGTTACAGAACTAGGTCAGCACATCCAATGCCCTAGGATTGATGCCTCAAATTTATTTTTCATGGCCTTCAAAGCCTCCTCTGACAATTGCTAAACATTGGTGATGAATGTTTGTCATTTTGAGATAGGAAGGATGGGAGTAGGATTAATGTAGTATAAAAGCAAAGAACAAAAACCCAGAAAAAACATTTTTTCTCAACTCTTTGCTCAGTCCCGCCCCATCCCACCAAGACTACCTAAATATGGTGTAAGGGAAATTCCCATTTCATCTGTGAAGGTTAAGTGCTCAAAATGAGACTTGTTTGTATACACTAAGACTTCACATTAGGTGAGGGGCTCATTTTAGCAGGTAGGAATTAAAGAGGTTTGTGGAGCAATTACAACTCATGTTATGGAAGACTCCGTTTTATAACCTGTTAACTTTATAATTCACCCTCCCTGTTTAAATTAGAAGTTCTTAACCTTTTTGTGTCATGGACCCCTTTCCAGTTGAAGTTTGGTTATAGGTTAGTGAAACTAAAGTGATTTTTTTCCCCATTCACAAAATCATCTGAAATCTACTTGTGGACCCCAAGTTAAATAACTGGAGCTCAAGTGTGTTTATTCATAAAGATGGCACAAACTGATTTTCAGACACACTGGAGATTCATTCTTCGTGTCTGCTATTCACTTGGTCTCTTTTAACGTATGTGATAGTTACACCATTAAATCTACACTTAAATATATTTAGATAAGACCCTTTGCTTGAATTCAACTCCGTGGAAATGCTTCTCATCCAGGGCAGATTTTACGGGGTGGGGACGGCAAGTAGTGGAAGACTGCTGTTCAACACAGCTAATCAAAACAGAACAAGCCCCACCAAATATATTGATTTCAATTAACTTTCCTGCAGTGGCCTAATTGATGGTTCTTTTTATAAACAGCTGTTGTGAACGCTTCTGGCAGACAATTGGCAGAAACTAACAGGAAAAAGCATGCACAGATGACTATGCTTAAAAATAAAAGGCCTGCTTTCAGTATGAAGATTTACAGACTCCCACCATATGCAGAAATGGTTGAAAGGGATGAATGTCCCTGAATTATTCAGGAGAAAAGCAGCATTTTATCTACAGTATACGGCCATCTAGTGGCCCAAGGGATAGTACTTCTGAATGGCTACCATCTATTTTGTATCTTTTTAAATTATAGTGAAACTTTTTATTTTGATGTCCAGAAAAGTTAAAATGTACTGTGAATTTTTTCTGTTCTCTTGGGGAAAAAAGGCTTGGTTCTTAGAAGCATGCTGTTCCTTTCACATTGAACACAGAATTTGTGATACTCCTATCTTTTAAGGCAGAAAAGGACACTTCACCAATGTAAAGGATCCTGTTTCCAGCTTCTGACAGCAAGTCACGAGCAATCTTGCTGCCTCAATAATCACCGTCTCCTTTCTCCCCAATTGCACCAGAACAAAAGTCATTCTCAGCTCAAAGTCATTGAGTATCCAAAGACCTCAACAATTTTTTAATTAGGTTTTCTGAAGAACTGTAATTTAAAACAGGCACACAAGTGTCACAACAATATAGGAATGTTTGCTTAAATCAGTGGTTTTCAACCTTTTCAATGCCGTGACCCCAACCGGTCATAAGTCGAGGACTAAACTGGTCATAAGTCGAGGACTAAACCGGTCGTAAGTTGAGGACTACCCAACCGGTCGTAAGTCGAGGACTTTCCCTTCCCAGGAGCGCCGCGCATGCGTGGTTCCGCCCCCTGCGCCGGCCGAGGCGTAGCTGGCAAGCGGCAGAGACAGAGCAGGCCGACCACCAGCTGGCCCAGCCCAAGGAATGTAAGGCACCCGCCGGAAAAGGGGGGGAAAAATGGCGGACAAAAAAAAAAAATGGCGGACAAAAAAAATGGCAGACAGCCTTGCTTGGCGACCCCCATGAAATGGTCGATCGACCCCAAATGGGGTCCCGACCCACAGGTTGAGAACCACTGGCTTAAATAAAACATCTCCCCCCCAAATTGATTGTATCTCTTTGGTGGTGCCATAGTAGAGCTTTACGAAAATATTCTCAGAGGGAGGGAAATTAATTCCTTTTCACCTTGTACAGAATTGTGCAAGTTCTATTACTTCTCTGAAAATTAAACTGTTCTAAAGGGAACAGCTCCCACCCCCATTTAACTTGCTGGGGAAACTAAACGTATTCCTACTGCATTCTCCCTGGATATGAAACAGGAAATGAAAAGCTCCCTGGTTTTATATAGCTCAAGAGTGCGATTTCTTTGTATATTTATTAGCTACTCTTCAGCTGAAGTTCCCCAAGTGGTTTTGGTGGCGATACAAGGTGAGGAGAAAAGGAGAGAAATCAAATCTCAGGCTGCTGGAGAAAAGGATGACATAAACAGATGCAAAGCAACTGAAGTGCAATTGAACTGGCTTTTCTGCCTGTTGACAATCTGACGAAGTGGACCACAATACAAAAAAAAATTATATTTTAGATCAGTGGTTCTCAACCTTTTTAATGCCGCGACCCCAACCGGTCGTAAGTCGAGGACTAAACCGGTTGTAGGTCGAGGACTAAACCGGTCGTAAGTCGAGGACTAAACCGGTCGTAAGTCGAGGACTAAACCGGTCATAAGTCGAGGACTACCCAACCGGTCGTTAAGTTGAGGACTTTCCCTGCCCGGGAGCGCCGCGCATGTGTGGTTCCGCCCCCTGCGCCGGCCGAGGCGTAGCTGGCAAGTGGCAGAGACAGAGCAGGCCGACCACCAGCTGGCCCAGCCCAAGGGAGGTAAGGCACCCGCCGGAAAAGGGGGAAAAATGGCGGACAAAAAAAATGACGGACAGCCTTGCTTGGCGACCCCCGTGAAATGGTCGATCGACCCCAAATGGGGTCCCGACCCACAGGTTGAGAACCACTGTTTTAGATTAAGGTGCCACAAATTCTTAGTCTCTCTGTATTTTTTGGATAATACACATAGTTCTCTCCTGACATAATTTCTGGGCTATTTGCCACTTCTGTGCATAATGTAAGCAAACTTACTTTGTATTTTCTAGTAAGAACACAGTTGACTCATTCAAAAAAAAAAAAAAAAAAAAAAAAGACCCAGGCTTTAAGAGGAGGTGATTGTACAATGGTTTTCTTTACTTCAAAAATGCCACCGGTCACTTCATCTTCCTCCGAGGAGTGCACTGCTTTATGCACAGCTTGTTGTTGTTTTTTTAATCCAGGAAGCTTACTATGTCACAGTAACTGAGCATCAGCAATAGAAAAAACATTGTGTACCTTTGCAATGTTCTCTGAGCAGACTCTTAGGAAGAAAAAACCCACACAAACAGCATAAACTTTTCAAAAGCAGTATTTATTTAAAGGGAAACTAGCCATTTACAACATAAAAGGGCATAAACCAATAAAAAAGCATAGTGGTTTCCCAACACTGTGGTTATTCTACCTAGCTGGCATTGTGGCAAACCTCTATTGTGCTATAAATTAACAGGCAACTCAAATGGTAATATGTTGAAGAAGGCCAACAGCCCAGTTACGTGTCCTGTTTGTTTCATTAATTCTAATGAGTAAGATAAGCTCAAGGACAAAACTTGTGGGAAGACTGTAATAGCAATCTATCCACATAGGCTGCTCCACATAATCTGCGTGTGCACAGAACAGGCTCTGGCACCTATGTATCACCTCCACCATCCTCATAACACATGGACCCACAAACCTGGCAGGAGATGTTATTTGGCAAGGGAATTGCTGCTGTCTTGCAGTTGATCATAATTAACCTCTAGCTAGGACTAGTGACCCCAACGCTTTCCCCTTCAACTATCACAGGACACACACATCTCGTTCTTGGAGGACTGACAGGTTGTTGAGAAGATACATATGATAAATGGTGGAGAATGGGGATCATACCACTTCAGGGTAAATTCCCTTAAAAAAGAAAATATAAAAATGCCTTCTCTGCCTGTATAATCAGGGAGAAAGGTACTTGTCTACCTCTCTGAGTGCTTGTCTAGATATGCAAGAGGGGAGTTCTCACCTTTTTACTTGGCAACATTCAAACAGGTTCAAAGCTTTCTGCAACCCAAGTAGGTTGGCACATTTCCCACATCTGCAAGACACATGATTTTTATTCTAATGGGGAACTGATCCTGAGAGGCCACAAGTTATCCCAAATTTTCCAGAATCCCAACTGCATGATTGTATGCTGGACAATTACAAGATGTGGATCCAAATTAGATAAAGATGCTTCACATCTGGCTTACGTATCCTTGTTATATAGCTTAAACTAGTTAGTTCTTCCTTCCATAAGAGCTGCACGGGTTCGGGAAAAATATGTGTATTTTCCTAATCTTGTTCAGCTACAGGACAAGATCAGGAAAGTCCAAAGCCCGCTTTGGATACAAATAACATGCATTTGTATGGAAAACAAATGTAACTATACAGGATGTGCCTTTAAGTGAGGATGAGTAAGTCTTTCATATATTTGCCCTCATTTGTCCACCGCTATAATGTATTCACTTAATACTGATCAGACTAGCCTTGCCAGCCTGGTGATTTCCATAAATATTGAGACCACTGAGTTAGCTGATCAAGAGTTGAAGTCCAACACATTTAGAAAACACCAGGCTAGGAAAGAACATCTTGGACAAGGGAGCTTAAGCAAATTCTTCTTAACATCCCAAGCCCCATCTCTTCCTTATTTCTGTGCCTGCTCTTTACCTCTGAAACAGTATTCATAAAATATCAAGGCTATCTGCTGACATTACTCACTTGTCTGAAGAGAGCGGTCAAGCCAGTTTCAACAGCAAGCTCTTGACTTTGAAGGTAGGGATTTGGCAAATTGGCTTTCGGGGCCTCTTAGCACCTGGGCACCCTAATTCTGTTGTCCTGCCACAACTAACTTTGACTTCATGGCTGGGAATACGGCTGCTCATAGATGGGACTGTCCTTGTCCCTCAGGTTTCTGGATTCTATAATCACTTAGGAAAATGGGAGGAGATCAACTGAACAGGCTAACTCACCACTGATTTTCCCAGGTCTGGACGATGAAGTCATCTTTCTGGCGTTGCCATTATCCCAAATGAAAGGGAAGCTGTTTCCACCACAGCATCGCATCCCCAAGGGGATCCTTCTGGCTGTCCCTTTTGATACTTCTGAAATGTCAGGACATTTCACAGCATAAGCAAGACATTATCATTATTGTTGCCATTAAAGAAAGAAACCTGATCCAAGATCTTAATCCAACTGTAGGCAGAAAGTAAATTTTAAATAAAAATGTGATGATGTTCAAATAGCAAGAGATTTAGTTCTATTTATTTTCCAGAATGCTTAGGAAAGTTAATTGGATACACTCGTAGTTTTGTTATGTGGAAATGTGGAAAACTGCAAAGTTGCAAAGTATTTTTAATATTTTTGTTTCAAAAACTAGAACCCAACCTTCCAATGAATTCTCAGTAGGAAATCAGGATTAATGACATTATATCACAATATTACAACAAAATGTTATATTTGGTGAGTTTATTTTACTACATCAGAAAATGATAATATTTTTCTGGAAAGGTTCATGGTTTTTAGAAAGTCCACCATTTGTTACAAGAATTAAGTGCTATCTAACTTCAAACCAAATTTATACTCCACTCAAGCTTTAAATGCATTACTTGGAAAATATAAATAGGTAATGCAGGAACAGAAGCCAAATGCACCATATAAAGCATCTGACTTTCTTAAATAACATTTTCTACCTTTAACAAATATACTTGTGTTGAATTTGCTTTATGACAAATCTGTAGAATTCTCCATGTACTGACCTCTTTTTGATTACATAGCACCAGATTTAGAAGGCGTTAACCAAGAAATTGCAACAATGAGTTCTATTGATCAAATATATCTCATTAGAAAGTACATGATGCTGTGCATATTCTCTCTTTAGAAGCCAGTTGTTTGGAAAAAGTGCCACTTTTTCTAAACAATGGCTTCTGTTAACTTAATTTTGGTTGGTCATGAAGACTGAACCTGGCTCTTATCAATTTTATCTAAGATGAAAGAAGTTCCACCAAGGGTGAACGGAGGTGGTTTTCCCCAGCTGCATGAGACACACCTTTGATGGAGGGACGGTTCCTACCCCCTTTTCCACCTTCCAACAATGATGAGCACCAGCTTGGGAAAAGGTGTCGTAAAACCTAGCTTGCATGGCAATGCTCTAGGGCAGGGGTGGGAAGCTTTATGACCTGTGGACTTCAACTCCCAGAATTCCTGAGTCAGCAAAAAGATCCAAAAGATCTAGAATGTACCAAAGTTATCCATTCTCTTGACTGAATGGGGCGCCAACTTGCAACAGGACAACTCCTCACGGAATAACTCAGCCATTGTGCCGAAAGACAATCCACGTGGAATAACTCAATGCAATAATTATCCACCACTGTTTCTTTGACATTTTCATTGACAAAAATGGAAATAACGTAGAAAAAAAACAGTGGCAGATAATGTTTATCACATATGGATTGTCCTGTGGCAAGATGGCCCCATCGAGTTGCCCTAGACCCCCTCTCTTGACAGAGTATTTGCAATTCTGCCTCTGTCACAAAGACTTATGCATTTTAAAATGTGAGTTACTCTGCACGCTTTTATTTTTCTTTAAGTAGGCAGATAATAGGATAAAGTCATTGCTGCCATTTAATGAGATGCCACATTTGTGTCTGAAACAAGCATAGAGCTCATCAGCCAGAATTTTAAAACTTTCCTTCACAGTGGTGAAGTTTCATTAAATATAAATTTAACGCATTACTTGATACATTACAGATTTGATATATACCTTCACCAAAAGAAAACACAAAAGCAAAAAAAAAAACCCCACATACCGTAATTTCTCTTCTTACGTGCAAGTGCTGCTCTACTTGTCCAAGTCTGAAAGGCATTTACTGGGCTTTTTTCACGGCATGCAAATTTGATAGAAGTTAACTCTTTTATTAAAAATAAACTTTTATTATAAAAGTAACCATTACAATAGGGAGCACAATTTTATGTGCCAAGATTCATGCTTGCTTTTTTCTTGAGTGGTATATTGGGACTACGCTCCAAAAAACCCAAAGTAATTCATTGCAAATATTTATATGAATATCATTTGTTTAATAATTCTTTCCCCCTTCCTTACACATTAAAAAAACCTAAAAGTTAATTAAAACAAAAGAAGCTTTATAATGTAAAAATTTATAATACAAAGGAAGCTCATCAAATTGGATAGTCAGTTTGGTGTGGCAGTTAAGCCATAAGGTTAAAAACCAGGATATTGCGAGTTCTAGTCCTGCCTTGAGCATGAAGCCAATTAGATGACTTGAGCCAGTCACTTCATCAGCCCTAGGAAGGAGGCAATGGCAAACCACTTTTGAAAAAGCTTGCAAAGAACACTGCAGGGACTTACCAGGCAGTCTTCAAGACTCAGACACAAGTGAATAGAAAAAAATCTTTTTATATTTAAGCAAACATTTCAAACCTATTCACCCTAAAATATTAGATGTATTATTCAATTACTGTAATTGGAGAGAAAAGAAATGCATACAACTCATCTCATCTTGCTAACCTGGATGTTTCCTTTCTTATCAGGAAGAAAAAAATAACGTTAGACAAGAAACACCACCAGGTCTTTCTCTGGAAGCCTTGACCATTGTTTATTCTTTAGATCGTCAACAAAAGATTTGACTTGAATGAGCTAAATGGAGGAGGAAGCCTTACTCTCATGCAGGATAAGAATGTATGGTATCAGCCAGCTTTTAATTAAACTCTGTTTGATTTTGAGAACTATTATTTTCAATCTTCCTTTCCAGATATAAATATGGTGGTAATGGGATTACTCTTCACCAGTAGCATCTGTGCATTAGAAGTCAATTCAGAAGTTGGTGTAGTGGTCAGAAATATGGTAGCTAAGTCTGTGTTCTTCCAAAACTACTTGATATCCTTTACAAAGATGTGTCGTAACCAACACAGCAAGATTCAAAAAGATCATTCTGTGCAATTACTTGAGAATATGAAGGAACCTGGAAAAGAGTTTCATCTGTCATGTTCTTCATATATAAAATTCCATTTTTTAAAAAAAAAACCCAAATGGGTTTATACCAGATTCTGCCTTTACCTCTCAGCATCCCAACCACTACAGCCAATGGTAAGCAATGGTGAGAGATGTAGTTCACTAGTAGGCTCTCCTTGCATTGCTTTTTCTACTTATTTAAGAACTCTACTTCTTTCCCATGGAAGCAACTTCTAACACAAAATCTACCACTCTTCTACTGTCTATTTATAATATGCAGCACAGATGCTTGAGCCTTAATTATAATTCAAGAACAGCCAGCTGGATCTGATGAACAATCCATTTACTTCAGCTTTCCATTTCCAACAAAAGCCACCCCACTATTAATTTTGAATAAGCAACTAAGAGATTATGTTGTTAATTACACTTTCCAGCTGCCTGATATTCTTAAGAAAAAGATGCTGCTCCATAAATGTGTTCTCTGTAAATCTATGGGAAGGCATTCTACATATCCAGTTATTTCCCTAACCCCTCCTAATAATTCAAAACATGGGGTTTTCCTTTTTCATAGCCAAAACACAACAGAGCTGGAGTTTTCAAGAAGGTATCTGCTACAATATCATAGACTGAAGCTACCAGGATTCAATATGGAGCTAAGTTATATGCCTTTTCATTGCTCTTGCAATGGTTTTATCAGAGGAGAGGCTTCTGAGTTTTTAATGCATTGCTTAAGGTGGAAAATATATGCTGCTTTGTTTTTGTTCTTTGTTATTTTTAAATGTTTGCTCCTACTAATTCTTACTTTCTCATTTTTCTTGCCTGCTTTTTCTTCATGCTAGATTGTGTGCTGTTACCTGTAATGTTCTGTATGTTTGTAAAAAATGCATATACTTTACACATTGAAAACAAAACATTTATAGAGATAATTATAACCCACCTCGTGGGGTTATTATGGTGGGGAAAACAGGAAGAGGAAAGAGCATTAGGTATGTTTGCTACCTTGAGTTATTGATAAAAAATAAAGACAAGATAAAAATAAATGAATATTCTCTGTCATACTGTAGCTGTCTGGGAGCAATTTTTTTTAAAAAAACTATCTGAGACAAAGGGAAGCATGAACTGTTTTTTGTGATGACATAGAATCCACTTTTACATGTTTGCCTTATATACTTTTCACTTTCACTGATACATGAATAGGGATATAAAGTACTGGATGGTAGAGTGCGTGCACATGTATCAATATTCGGGGGGGGGGGGGGGGGGGTTACACTATGACAATTTCTAGGATATCCTAGAATGTTGTTTAATGAAAGCAGAGAGCCATAGAAGACTGAAACTGCAACTTCATTATCTCCTAATTATTCTGTCGATGACCAGCAGTTCATTTCTGACCGGCTCAAGGTTGATTCAGCCTTCCATCCTTCCAAGATCGGTAAAATGAGGACCAGATTGTTGGGGGCAATAGGCTGACTCCATAAACTGCTTAGAAAGGGCTATAAAACACCGAAGTGGTATTTAAGTCTAAGTGCTATTGCTAATATAGGCAATCCTCGATTTACAAGAGTTCATTTAATTATAACGGCACAGAAAAAAGTGACTTATGACTGTTTTTCACACTTATGACCACTGCAGCACTCCCCTGGTCATGTGATCAAAATTTAGACTCTTGGCAACTGGCTCATATTTATAATGGTTGCAGTGTCCCGAGATTATTTGATCACCTTTTGCAACCTTTTGACAAGCAAAATCAATGGGAAGCCATATTCACTTAATTGTATTGCTAACTTAACAACTACAGTGATTCACTTAACAACTGTGGCAAGGAAGGTCATAAAATGGGGCAAAACTCACTTCACAAATGTCTCACTTAACAGGAGAAATGTTGGACTCAATTGCGATCGTATGTTGAGGACTACCTATATGTTGACATGCTTTGCCTGTGTTTTCCATTTCTGGTCTTGTTTTATTCTTGGTTTTTAGGGTGCATTTCAAATAACCAAGTGCTGAACACTGTATTTTATTTATAAAGTATGACTGTTCCAGAAATATAGTTTTATTCTATATAGATACATTACTCATAAATGTTAATCATATCTGATTTGCCCAGATTTGAAAATCAGCAACATTAATTGCCCTAACTGAAAAGGGTTTTGATTTTTCTCACAGAAAACTGTCCTTTGAGAATTTCAACCTGCTTATGTAAATTGCTGAAAGCAGTGAAATTATTGACATTCAGCTGGAAAATGCCAATCCTAATCAACTCATGGGGATTATAACTAGAAAAGATGCAATGTGAGAATGTATTCTAGAGAAAATGACAGGATTTTACTTACTTATTTACTTTTCCTTAAACAAAATATAACCCCACTGAATATAACATATGAAACAAATTCTAATGAGTCTGACCTTGTGGTCTACCAAGTTTAGCATTATTTATTTAATGTCCAGTGATAGTATTCTAGTATTTCAGGAACAGACCGTTTCCCAGTCGAACTAAAATCCTTTACATACACATACCAAGGACAGAAACTGAGACATAATCCCACTGAGCAAGTCCTATTGAATTTGAACAACAGAAATCAATTTAATATAGATTTTGGAGAAAAAATAATTTCATTTGTTCTAGAAATGTTTTAGCAGTTTTTTTGGTAGCAGAATAAAGCACGAGTTCCTTATAGTGTTGGGAGGGATCGGCGTCTCCTTCCCCATTTATCAAA
Organism: Protobothrops mucrosquamatus; assembly: GCF_001527695.2. Classification (NCBI taxonomy): domain Eukaryota; kingdom Metazoa; phylum Chordata; class Lepidosauria; order Squamata; family Viperidae; genus Protobothrops; species Protobothrops mucrosquamatus. Next base: position 540,894 of record NW_015386789.1, read on the forward strand.
TCTCTCCTAGTTGCATAACATAATTTTATAATAACTTTTTTTTACCTTTTAATATGAGATGCTCCATTGATTTGCTGATCTTTTCCTCTCAGAGAGACAGCAACTGGATACCAGCTAGGGTGAGTTCTTCAAGAGCTGAATTGACACTATAAATAAATCTCAATGGGTAGATCTAAGTATAACTAAAAAGTGGCTTGTACGTGACCATGTAAAATAGAATCTTAATGTATGTTTAATAAGGCAGTTAAACATTTGATATTGAGAATTTGCTGACAGATTAATACACAAATGACTAATCACCAACAGAAATCAGTCTGCTGATAAAAAGAAGATGTAATTTGTCTCTGGATACTAGAAATGCAAAAGTAAACACTTCCAAGCAAACATATCTTGTAAAATTAACAATGTTTGTATCTCACAATGAATAGCGCAATTAACCACATCTTGGTATCACTATTAATACTATGATGTGTCACTTTTGTAGAGATGCAATCTTTTCTTGTTCTCCTAATATTGCTGGACTACAGAAGCTTGATTAAATATTAAGACTAAACATGCTTTACTTGGGCTTCCGTGAACTATCCAAGTTGACCCATTGTAACAAAGCATTAAAAAAAAAAAAACCATCAGGTTCCAAAAATGCAATCCAGAAACTCCAGTAGATATGAACCTAGTATGTTTTGGAATTTCTGTGCACATATTAAAAACCTTAATCCTAATTCTGGATAATTACCAAGGGGGATAAGATGCAACTGCTTTCAATAAGGCAAAGTCAGTATATATTAAAATCTTTGGAAACTTGCAGAAACTTGCATTGGATAAGAAGTTAAATTTGCATTGATGATACATTTGGAATTTCCAAGTACTATATGCAAAGCATTTAAGTCAGCAGGAATTAGGGAAAAGAACACAATGCCAAATGGACATGGAAATTTTAATGGCCTGTTTAGAGAATTTTTTTCCAGTCTTTATTAAGTAAGCTGAAATGAAAAGGTCAGATGAAAGGTGTTCATACAAGTTATAATTTTCAGTTTATTTGGGAGAATTTAATTAAAGAGGTCACAGTATTTAAGGTGGAAAAGCCACCTGTACTTGGTCTTTCTGTTGGCATGTCTCTGATTTCTGAAGTAACCAGAAATTGTAGTTGATAATTTATCCATTCAGTCCATTTGCAAAGAAGTTTTTTAAAATAATTTGCCTGAAAGTGAAAATAAAAATAGAAGAGAAAAATCAAGTGATTACCCACCACCACGATAAAACAAAATAATTTATTCCAAATTATTTAAAAAGGAAGCTGTACCATTGATTCATTCTGAAATGTGCTTATCTCCAGGATTAGGAATATGCAGTCCTCTATATCAGGGGTCTTCACACTTGGCAACTTTAAGACTTGTGGACTTCAACTCCCAGAATTCCTCAGCCATCCCTGGCTGGCTGAGGAATTCTGGGAGTTGAAGTCCACAAGTCTTAAAGTTGCCAAATTTGAAGACCCCTGCTCTAAATGTTGCTGAAAAACTCCTAACATTCCTCATTGGTGGCCAATAACTCAGAATGCAATTTATCAACACTTGGAGAGTCTCTCTTTCTTCCACCCAGATTTATCAACTACTGCAACACCAATTTACTATGCTTATGGTAAGCATTCATTTTAGTTTGGAGAGAAGAGGTACTTGAATGTCTAGAAGTCAGACCAGTGATCCTCCAGAGATTTCATTTTATTTTTTTGTTTTCAAACAGAACACTTGTGTAATAATACAAGTGTTTTTGAAATGCCTCAGCGCAAACTTGTTCACTGGTTCCATCCCCAGAGAAGATAATTCAGGAATGTATCTGCTGAAATAGCCAAAGAGGTAAAAATATGCTAGAAATGCCAATGCTTGAACTATTTTTCTCAACAGAATTGTATATCATATTACAAAAATACGGTTTGCTTATTTGTGACACAGGACACTTGATGAAAACAGCCATGTGATTTGTAAATCATGATTTATGTCCCTGAGGTAATATATTAGCCCCATTGATTATGGTTCATTCAATAAACTATATTTAGTAAAATTGTAACTTAGTGCAAAGTGAGAATGCAGCCCATCATTCATTAGAATAAAAAGATACCTTATACATAGACATATTCAAAATCCACTAGACAAATATAAAGCAGCCCAAACCAATTCAAAGGGTTGTTGTTATTGAGGGGCAAATAGGAGAAGATATAAATTTTTTATAAATAAAAAATATGACTGGCTTAAAAACTTTTACTATCATTCTTGATATAATATCATACATGTTTTCCTATGGTTTGTTAGAAAAAAAATAAAGCCAAGGTCACTTTTGAAAACTATACTATATTCGGCTTATAATTGCTTTAAGTCTCTTTAACTATCTAACTGAAAGCAGTGGTGTTTGTGACCAAGCTACATTCAAAACATGACAAAATAAAGGGGGAGGAGGGATAGCGGTGTTATACAACTGTGGCAGGAAAGGTTGTAAAATGGAGGCCAAACTCATTTAACTGTCTTGCTTAGCAACGGAAAACATTGGGGTCATTTGTGGTCATAAGTCAAGGACAACCAGTCATTGGATTTTGTGTTATTTGAACAATGGGATTATTATGAAACAATCTCACTAGGAACAGAGGTTATTGTGACGACAGCTCTTTTCCTACTCATGCCTCCAA
>NW_015386789.1:543599-549474 GCF_001527695.2 Protobothrops mucrosquamatus
GAAAGGTTGTAAAATGGAGGCCAAACTCATTTAACTGTCTTGCTTAGCAACGGAAAACATTGGGGTCATTTGTGGTCATAAGTCAAGGACAACCAGTCATTGGATTTTGTGTTATTTGAACAATGGGATTATTATGAAACAATCTCACTAGGAACAGAGGTTATTGTGACGACAGCTCTTTTCCTACTCATGCCTCCAATATTTCAAATATTGGGGAAAGGGTAAACATGTCAGCACAGTACACTTCAGCCTTAGTTGCGTTTCACAAAAACTCTTTTTACGTGAAGTAGAGACCCCTGAAGAATCTTCCTCTTATACCCTTTAGGCACTTACTCAAATCTACGCATCTGTTATAATTGACAGGATCATATTCAAACTCACCTCTCTCGCGTGCAATTAGCCAGGCATCTATAAAAAAGAAAAAGACCCCTTCCCCACAAATGATTTAAGATTCCTGAAGGAGAGGAAAGTAGCAATTCCATCACCCCCCCCAGGGGGGCGGAGGGAGGGCAGGCTCTTATTTTGAAATAAAAATGAGAAAGAAAATTCTCTTACCGATAACTCCAATGGTTACTGTCCCTGCGAACCCCACCTAGCAAGTCGACATCGTGACATGTCAAGTCAGGGCAGCCTCAACCACGCTTCCCTGATAGTCAGGTAATAAAAGGAAGGAGTTAAAACAGAAGTTACACTGGCAGATTTCTGGATAACATTAGAAAATGTAGATAGAGCAATATATTCCGAATGGTCATTCAGAGCTTCTGGTAACCTCCTTTTTACAGTCTTAATAGTTTTTCCATTCCAACGGTATGCCTCTTGGGACAAAAATCACATGCCTCTTGATGAGCCAATCTGTATTTAGTAAGACTATCAAATTTGCTATATAAAAGAGCTCAATGTGTTTGCCCTAAGTTAAGAGAAGCCCCCATTTTGAGAGAAATGGGAATCACAGCCTGTAATTCTGGTCTTACAAAACTTTGAGGCATTAAGAATCCAATTCAGAGACAAACCTTAGTTTTGTCTATGTTAATATTTTATGAAATACTTCTTGCACAAACGATCCAAATTTAAATTGAGAGATTATATGCAATTCTGGCTCATTTGTTCACAATTACAAGAAACCAAATCATGCACAGCCGAGGCAAAAAAGCCATAATGAAGTTTCAAGATTTGTTTTGCATTAAAGACTCCAATTGTAAGATCTCCCTTGTATATGAAAATATTTTCATAATTTCCCCACTTTGCTCATTATAGCCTTACTTATAAGCATGTTTTTAATGTTTAAAATGCAAATGAGTTCAAAGAAAGGCATACAGATGCAGAGGGTGAAAATATAAACAGGCTTTGATAAATGAGGCAGTCATTCACAGTGGATTGTTAAACTTATGTCCTTCCAATTCTTTTGGATTTTAACAGAAATTCTGAAGAAATATTTTCAAACAGTTTGTTACTAAAGTTGGTATCTTCACTTAGAAAAAACCCCCAAATCTACCAAAGAAACTATAAGCCTAGAACAATGATTAAACCTTTAAAAGTTTTTAGACATTTCCTTTCATGAAGAATGGTTCTCAGCAAGTTGGTTAACTTTTGAGTTGGAATTCACTTAACAAGGCAGTATGGGATCTAAACAATTAAGAATTTGTATAAATCTTTGGATAAAAGTTTTTGAAGTACCAAAACTCTGGCATCAGGTTTTTTTTCCAAAATCACCTTGGTGTCAATAATGACATTGAAGCAACTGCTATAAATGAGTGATCAAATATCCCATTTCATGATTCCTCCCCATCTTGAAGATAAAAAGGCATGAGATTCTTATATAATAGTTTTCTTCCCTTGGATTACTTTGATGAAGAAAGGTCAAGACACAGATCAACAAAATATATTTTGGATTGCACTTGAATTTTTAGTTATTAGTAGAAAAGGCTCTAAAATGTGCATTTCAAGTCATAGTGCATTGTATATAATTGAAAAACTGAAAAGCCTTTAGCGCCTCTTAACTGAATATGGATACCACTGACATATTTAGACAATATACTTCTGTCTTTAAAATATAAAAAATGATATTTACTGGACAGGTGGAACTACAGTTTGTGTTACCAATCAAGTTAGGCCAAGTATGTATGTTATGCTACTTGGAAGGGCTACCAGAGGTTAAAAATACAGTACAGAAAATTGCATTTGCTTTGAGGATTTTTACAACTTAGCATTTTGGTAAGAATAACCAACACATCACAAGATTTCTCATTACAGAACAATATGTGTGTATTAAAAGTCCAATTTTTTTCTAAATTCTGACTCAGATATTTTGTATCAATACAAAACTGCTGCTTATTTTTCTAGAAAGTCTTTATGATCCATAATAAAAATTAAAAAACTTCTAATGTCTTTTTTCACTGAGGCATATATTTAAAGCTCAAAGTTTGTATCATTAATCAGCATACCATTCAATGGGGGTGGGGAAATGGCTGACTGATAAACAATTGATAAACCATTTTAAAAAAGACTTTAAAAGCCAGCCATGAAGCCAAATAAGCCTCAGAATATACATACTGTAACTTTATTCAGACAAAAATAAATGCATCTATAATAGGACTAGCAGCCACAATATTTCATTTGATCATAATATTGGTCAGTTTCTATTAGAAAAAACATGGTTTAGATTTAGGGTTTTGGGTTTTTTTGTAAAAAAAAAAAAAAAAGCCTCCCCACTCTAACTGGCTTTCAAAAAATATCTTTCAAAAACATTTTCTTCTCTCAAGTCAATGAATTAATTACAAACCCAAGGAATTATCTTCTTGACCCTCAATAAAATGTAGGAAGAAAACCAATTTTTCCTAACAGAAAAAGCCTGAAAGAGGGTCAGACAAAGACTTCTTATCCAATTACTTATTATTTTCCCTATGATATAATCAAATGCAAATCCATAAATAAGGGGTTATTTAAGAAAATTCAGGTGGCCAATCTTATAAATTTCAAATGTTTGATTTTCCCCCCCAAAAATCCCAAATGCACATTACAGCAACTTAGAAAAGTGCAGAGACAACAGATGAAACAAGCATGAGATGAGAATCAACATGTTAAAAATCAATACAAAATGGTTCACAGAAAAAAATGAATGGAATAGCCTAAGTAGAAAAAAACTAGCAATATCCCAAATTAATGGAAATTTGCATTTGAAATCATTCAACAAGATATAAAATCTAATGTTTTTTAATATTATTATCTTTAGCATCAAAATTTTACATTTGTTTAAAAATTTACAACCAATCTCATATCTTTGTTTGAATCTGTCTCTTTTAAGGTAAAACTGAACATGTTATTGTTGTTTTACAGTTGAGAATTATCCAATTGTGCTGGAGTTTTTGGATATGATCCACAAGAATAATGCGAGATAGGTTAAATTTATGGACTGTCTTCATACACATATATCTTTCGCAACTGACTGAAAAAGGGCTTAAATGCAAGTTTTCAGATGTATTTAAAGCTGTTAAGAAAGCAACCAATTCACTGTTAATTGCAACCAGATTACAGTACCAATTAATATATTTCAATTTGATTTTACTGGACCTAGCACTGACTCACATGCCACCAATGCCAGATGTTGGAAATTGCAAGAATTTTTCATGAATTTGATCACTCACATAGGCAGTTTTTTTTAATGTTTCTTGCAAGGATTACCAATAAAATAATCTTTTAGGACACAATGGAATTTGAAATAGGTAATGTTTTGAATAGGTTTTTGAGTTTTATTGAAATCTTACATGAACAAGAAATTGGAAATACAATCACATCAAGGAACAAATTGCCACGGATTTGACGTTTAGGCCAAACAAATTTGTAGGGCAGATTTTCAAAAAGGTGTGAAGTCATAACAATTTAAAAACACAGTTAACCTACTTCTAGGAATGCAAAACATACAATCATGTTATTTTCAATACAAGAAAACTTATTTTTTTAAAATTCCTTAAAACTACGGAGACAAAGTACTAGCTTTACTTTATGTACAGCAGAAGCCTATGTAATCTATCCCAAATCCAAAAAGGAAAAAGGGAAAAAGAAAGAAAAGAAACTGTCCAAAAACAGAAGGTTTGCAAAATCATGATTTAACAGTGTTGCCCATCCTTGCTGATAAACTGCTAAAATGAAGCCTAAAACGATAAAAAGCATCGTATCCCCAAACTATGTTTGGGAAATCTGCAAGCTCAGTAATGTCCAAGTGCATTTATGAGAAAAGGAGGAAAAAAAGACTTGAATATATACATAAGAGTGATTCTTCAGCCCAATACACATGGCAGCCAATCACTATTGAAGGATGAAGCAATAAGCCAATTTTTGGAAGGATGTAGAACTATAGCCAAATTCTTATCTTGTCAATATTCCCATGCCCTCCTTATTGATCTTACTTCCACTGCTGCCCATATGTATCCTGATAAAATTCCTGGTTGTCATTATTGTAACCATAGTTACCGGCATAGTCTCCACCTTGCTGAAGTGGCTGCTGAGCGATAGGCTGGGAGCCCCAGTTCTGCTGGTTGTTGGTCTGACGGCGCTTGGAATCAGGCTGGTTGTACCCATCCGCTTTTCTCTTGCCTCCCACGTTGCCCCCACGATTGCCCCTGGCTCCACGAGCACCACGTCCTCTCTGCTGCTGAGCAGGGCCCCCTCTCCCACCCCTGGCTCCTCTTGGTGGTCCCATGGGTGCCCCCCTCTGGGAATAGCCAGCTCTACCTCTTGGTGGTGGTGCTCCCCGCCCCCTAGGTGGTGGAGGTGCGCCTCGCCCACCCCTTCCTCCTCCTCTTCCTCTTATAGCATAGCCATCATCATAGCCATAGTAAGGATCTTCGTAGCCACCACGGTAGTCATGATAGTCATAGCCATAATAATCATCGTAATAATCTTCATAGCCATAGTAATCTGGGGGATAGCCATAGCCGCCTCTCCCTCCACGACCTCGGCCTCTAATAGGAGGTGGCATACGAGGTGGAGGATAGTAATAATAGTCTTCATACCTAGTGAGGAGGGGGAAAAATAATAACATATTTATTGTGTGTTTTTCAACATCTGTCTCATGTCTTTTTCAATTTAAAGAATCCAGTTTAGAAAGAGAATAACCTTTCAGATTTAAAAGCAGATGAGGACAGAGGAAAGGGATCCTGGCCTACTGCTTTCTTCACTGAACGCCCCAGGAAGATCACACTAGATTTGCTATGGGTGTGATTGCTTTTAAACATACTGATGGATGGCTACAGCTGCAGCTCTAAGCCATCTGACAAAATTGGCCTCCACCCCCAGCCCATGTGAGGAGCAGTTAAATGTGGATATTTTTTTCTTGTTGGCATTGACGTACACCAATTATTATACCTTAGCTTGTACCATTCTCCAGCCTTGCTACGTTGGAGTAAATTTTAGAAGCTGGGACTGAGCAAATTAACTTGTTCCATCTGGAGGAAAGGATAATAACCTGTGCCTTTACTGCTACATTTCAGTTTACTGAAGTTTTAACACTTACGCAGTGCTTCTAGAGGCTTGTCTGGCAGCTTGGCGTTCTTTTCTTTTCTTATCTGGAGGCTTGGCTAACACTATTTCAATTTCTTCCCCCTCTATTTCTTTTCCGTTCATTTCATTCATGGCCTGTTTTGAAAGGAAAAAAATACATTTAAATTGTATTTGGGAGCGTAATGTCCCTTCAGCGTTTCCCATCTTTCAGTTCCCAAGTCCAAATATTTTCCAACCTACACAATCCCAACTTGTACATACTGCATTTCTCATTTTGGCTCTTTGTTTCAGAATAAGACGGCAAACCTTCCCTGGGAGGAAAATGCAGTACGCGGGCCCTTGTAAGAAACAATGCAACAGGAAAGTCTGCAATTCTTGC